>NC_088203.1:58122426-58299826 GCF_037126465.1 Ornithodoros turicata | reverse complement strand
TTCAGCTGTTAACGTGTCATGCAACTAATTGATCTCCAGGTTGTGGGTTCGAACCCTTGCCCTGCCGAGGGCGCCGCCAACTTGGTGGCATGACGCCATTTGCGTAGAGGAGTCCCCTCTCAGGGACGTTAGGAGAAAGATTCCGTGTGGTTAAAGAACCCTCATGGTGACACAACCCACAGACCGACCATCCACAGCATTTTCCATGATCGTTCATAGTTGTCTCGCCACTCGAAAGTCCGTAATTCTCACCACGAATGCCCAACCAGCACAACATCTTGGCCAATATTGGACCAATGTTGGCAATATTGGCCCGACATTGGTATTGGGCCAAGATATTATGCTCCTTGGGTCGTCACCGACGTTCAAAGGAGCACTTGGTTAGTACCTCGCATGAACAACTGGACAGGACCAGACAGCGTTTGTTCATGTGCTGCTGATTATGCCCGTCCGTCCAAAAACGTCCAACTTTAATTTTATTTTCCCCAAATTATGTCGAGCAACTGTGGTTTTATCACTACAACAGGATAACATATCAGTGTAATAAGAACACGAACAAACGATGCAGCCCCCCCCCCCTCCCACCCACCCACCATCCGCCCTCCACTAAAACAATAAATGACCTTCCTGCAAAACCTTACATCCTTCTATAGACAGCTGGCTTTTTGTCAGATCTAAAAGAACACTTTCGAGAAAATACCATCCGTTCCGTTCCACGAGCCCTTGAAGGAGGCATAACGTCTTCTCTGAATCGTCGCGCGCCCTATCAAGTCAGCAAAAGAGAGAATCCGGCGACGAGTAAATAATAAAGGCGTCCGTTTTCTTTACTCGAGGCGTTCGCCATGAAACGTATTCGCACGAGAAAGCGGCAGCCGGACCTCCGGGAGCAACATCGTCATTAAATCCCTCCCCTCGTCTTCATTTGCATGGGAATGAGAAATTAATGAAGTGTATGATGGAATTTCGGACAAAACAACGCTGACTCGCAGGCCCATTAGCCAACCTCGGAGGGAACTCTTCTTGGCAATTGGAAAAGCCAGGGCGCTGTGAAATTTAAATGAGTAGGGTCTGCCGCTTTTGTTTTGCGCCCCCGTTGCGCCGTGTTTGTCGCGCGCGCGCGCAAAGGGGGGAGGAGAGGGCTTTTAATTTTAACGCTCGCTTTGTTTACTGGGGAGAGCGGCGTAAATATGCTGATGACGACGGAAAAGGGATTTTTGTCTTGGGAGGCGTTGGTAAAGGCCATAGCCGTTGGTGGCACGCGGGTAGTCTCTTCAATGCTAGAAAGATTTTTTTTTTAATCTGTGTCACGCAGAAATACTACGCGTGGTATTCGCTTGCCACGCATCTCTTATCTCGCGTACGCTATCGCATTTGCGTACGTAAGGGATAGCGTGGTGCTCCGCGCACTGCGCGTAGCTCGCTTTATGTTTTGCGCGTGCGCAGAACTACCAACGCTCACGTACGCGAAAACTCACTGTTGTGCCTCTACGTGATGCGCAAGTATCGTAACATGAATTACTGGTGGTTACAAGTACGACGGAACGGTATGTGTAATCGGGCTCTCGTCTGGGTATTGCTCCGCAAAGGTCGGTTTCCGCCCCCTCGCCACAGCCGCCGCGGTCTTCCAACGTGGGGCGGAGGGTGGAGACGAGCGCTGTTGCTAGGACGCAGGGCGCGCAATATTCGCTGACGGCATCTATATTTTGCGTACTGAGTCTTTGATTGAAGGTTGATTTCTAGAACGAAATAAAAAAATAAATAATATTACTTTTTGTAAAGTAAATATTATTATTATTATTAAATATATATATTTTTAGGAGCGTAGTGATACTGTAAGCTGTTACTATGCGTAATATTGTCAATATTGATTAAGTAGCCGCATCGCGGTTGTCGCAGCCGCGTATCGCTTATGCATAGCGACACGGATGGGTTTACTCCGACACGCTTACCTCCAATCTCGCACATAATCCCTTCCTTTTTTTTTTTCTTGGTGCCTAGAGGAGGACGCGACCGCTTTCCATATTAGAGGATGCCGTCCAGTCCATTTCACTGAGCGCCCTTTCAGCGTCGGAACCTTATCTCCACATCTCTGTATAGGCTGCCGGATAGAAAAGCCATCAAGCGAAGGAAGAGCTGGCCAGCAACTTTAATAGAGTGTCTGTAGAAAGGAGAAGCCCCTTTGGGTCCTGTGTGCGGCTAATGAGGCTTGCGGCAGCGGCCGCTAATGCGGCGCCTGTCGACCGCAGATATCGGGCGCGACCAGCCAGCCGTACTTGCCGTCCGCTGGACCGGGACCACGGCCGCCTTTCTTGCACGGGCCTCTCTCCTCTCCAGCAACCTGCTGTCTCGGTGGCATTTCTGTTGGTCCGCTCTCGCTGCACAGGGATCGATGCTGGGTGGCGTGGAGTTGATTCGGGTTCTCCGACGTGCGGTTTGCCAAATTTGGTGGCGCGAGAGAAATCGACGCACGCTTTTGGTGGGCGTACGATCGTCAGTATAGCATCCTGACTTTACATGGGCTCGGCAGATGCGAGGACGTAACATGTCGTTGGGATGGTAGAATGAAGAGAGCGATGGAGTTCCAATGCGCTAGGAAAATGACAGACGACACCCACGATGATGATGATGATGATTAGTTGATGTTTTATTCAGCAACTAGGCCATGATGCGTCAATCATTGATGAGAGTTAAAAGCTAGAATGATGAGGTTAAGAACGACTTGAGGTAAAAGGATGCAGCGATTGGCTGAAGCCGATGACGTCCCGACCTTAGTGTCCACGTTGCGGAGGAGTGAGAGTGGTTTTATCGTTCCCGTATACGCTCAATACCTCCTAGATAGCAGAAGGCCTTCCCCCACGTGACATAGCGTCACACAGGAAGGCCAGCTGCGGATGCTGCTATGACGTCAATGAAAGAGCGAACAAGAGAAAAGCTCGAAGCAGCCCGCAAAGCTCACGCAGGCCTCCGTGAGTTGGGCAGTGCGTAGGCCTTCTACTATCTAGGAGGTGTTGATACGCTTCGTGACTATATGACGTCTTCGCGCATCTTACGTCACATTACGTCACGCATCTGACTCCCACTCATTTAGGGCGTGTAGAGCAGCAGGCATGACCCGCGGGTGTCGCCGCTCTCTTGCTTGAACCGTGTGAAACGAAGTGTTTTTTTTTTTCTATATTTTTTTATGCACGCAAAACAGTAGAAAGTGTCTTCTCCATCACGTATATAAAAGCGAAGAACGGTAGCCGTCCCTCCTCTTATTTGGGTCCACGCGAGCGAGAAGGATCCACTCTGGGTTATTTACTCCGCTTTATTTCGCATTACGTTTGAATTTCGGTTCTCTCTTTTCCCCGGCCGGAACTCGGTCCAAAGAATCCGGCCGAGCGGCAAAAGGAATCCCTTCTTTCTTTGTTTCTTTTTTCTTTTTTTTCCCTATATACACGTTCCTTTTCTTGGCTTTCTCGCTGGGATATTATATTTTCGTTGCGCGTCGGGTCAGCGTTCAATCTTTTTCGGGCGTCCTAAAGTCCGAACTTTTTCCTTTCCCTGCCCCATTTTCTTTGCCCGAGATGCTCTTCCCCCCTCCTCTTTTCTGCTTAGAGAGATCCTAGCTCATCGTTCTTTCCTCTGCGCACTTTTATTTGCCCCCGTCTTATTCTGCGAGCTTAGCTGCTTTTCCTCTGCGTTGTGGGGGGGGGGGGGGGGATAACGTCGGGCGAGTCGCTCCGGTTTTGGGCTAGGTATAATGAAAGCGGGTGCGCTGCTGACTCGGACCTGAGTATAGGGAAGGGAATACCATTTCTTTTTTTTCTTTTTTTTTTTTTCTGGGGAAATACGCCGGGGGAACGTCGAAATTGGCTTTCGTCTCGCGAAGCTGCTGCCTCCTGTCTTAATGCGCGTTTGTTTTTGGTTGATATTCTTTGTATTTTTGTTTGCGTCAGAAACAGCGTCAGCGAGTAATGGCTCGGTTCGGTTTGAAGAAGTTTGCACTTCAGGTTTTACGTGTTCCATTTACCGTGTATTCACACGACCGACAGCCTCACGGAATATTCTAGTGGAAGAAAAAGCGAAAACACTGCTCACAGAGCCAAGTTCCGTCCCGTGTTATGTTGAGCATTCACAGGGTGCGGAATATCGGGAGTGGCGTACTGCGCATTTAGCAGACGACACTTAGCAGACGACACCGTCAGCGTGTTTTCCTGTCGTCTGCTACGAATATCTTGTGGTGTGTAGCAGGATATTCCCCACGGTTAGCAGTGTACATGAAGACCCGACGTTGAGCGCTCGCGCTCACGTGACAGCAGAAAGCTATGACGCTTTTCGCATCTTCCGCTTCTGGGGCGTCGCTGTCGTCGCTGTCTGTCGCTCGTGTGAATACACGGTTAAGGTTAACGCTTCCATCGTCGAGACTCACGACGATCTCCTATGTTTATCCGGCGAATGAAAAATGTTCAGCAGTGTCACCATGGCGACCGTACTGCTCCGAGATGCCGCCAGTAACCGATGCTGAACAGCGGCTGCATGCCGTCAAACTGCTCCGCTAACTCATAATGGCTATGATAATTACTGATAATAATCATGAACGATAGTTTCGCTTTCACACGTTCCTTTTTCCTGTCTAACTTGAAAAGCTGTATGCGACTGGTGATACAGATCTTGGTGTTTCGAGCAGAAACTGACCTCTGTCTCTTGCTTCCTTTTTTTTATCTTTTGCGTTTTTTTTTTTATTTTAGTTTCCTTAGACGATTGAACCCGGTTCCTGTCCTCTCTTTTCAAAAGTTCAACTATCGAGTGTGTAGTTGGGAATACTGCAAGGTGATAACTCTATGCAGGCCACTGCGGTGTACATTGTAACAAAAAGAAAATTGTCAAATAACTTGACTGTAATTTTCACTGGTCTTTGAACTATCTTTTTTTTTTTTATCGGACTAGACTGGTCTTTGACTGGTTTGGAATGCCCTGCATAGTGATAGTGCGCAGTTTGTGATATACCAGCTCCCGTGGCATAGTGGTTAGGATGACCAGTTTCCACGCCGATACGGGAGGTGACCTGGGTTCGAATTCCCGCCGCTGTGCCGTTGGGCTTTCCCTGCGTTTTCCGGCAGACTTTCCAGCCGAATGTCGGCGCAGTTCCCACTGAAGTTGGCGCAGAACGCAACTCCCCTGTCTCCCACTCTTCCTGCTGCCCTCTCTCCAGCCGTCCACGTCTCTACGCCGCTCATAGCCCCAGTTGCTTACGGCACTAACGCGAATTAAAAAAAAAATTGTGATACGATACAGCGAAAAAGCGTCCAGTTTCCATCTCTTCAAGCAGCAAAATATATTGGCTATATATCGGCAATACTGGTTCAAGATTGGGCCGGTATTGCCAATGTTCACCGATATTGGGCCAAAATGTTGTGCTGCTTGGGTCATAGTGTGATACGTGCCTGTGACGCTTGGTTTTCATTCATAGACACTGTTGGCGAAAATAGAGCCTTTCCCGTAGACGGTCAGTAGCTCTTTTTTTTTTTATTCAGTCATGCTCTTTCACTTCCAAGAATCGACGTTGAAGCTCATATAACAAACGTTAGGCGTCGATTAGCGCCGTCCTATCTCCCGCCAGATGCAGGCTGTCCCCCCTCCCCCCTAACGAGGGCTAATAGCGGTCCGAGTCTCGTTACCCGGTTTCCCATCATCACGTGCTGCATACGAGAGTGGCCAGCGCTGATTTCATCGCACGCAAACTGCGAGACACTTGACTCAGTTTATTAGTCAGATGGGACCCGCTTAAAGACGCGGTTTAGCGCTGCCACTTGCTATATAAGTTGCTATATAAGGAGTGAAGAATTGAGACGTGCTCTGCTCTCGACCAATTGCGTCTGTGTGTGTGGGGGGGGGGGGGAGCGAATTAGAGACATCGTCAGGGCCATTACGGATGGTTATCTCGTGTTTGCAGCTTAACGTGCATTAAAGGGTCAGTCCCGTTCACAAACCAAGCTTAAAAAAAAAGGCTGCTTAGATAGATGTCGCCACAGTTCCCGCTGGACCAGCGAATGGCCGAGCGGGTTAGGGCGTCTGCTCGTTGGTGGTATAGCCAAGGTCGTGCTGAAAACTGGGAGGTGGTGGGTTCGAACCCTACCGCCGGCTGTGCTGTCTGAGGTTTTCCCTGGGTTTTCCGAAGGCTTTCCAGACGTATGTCGGCGCAGTTCCCCTCGAAGTCGGCCCAGGACGCATACTAACACCCCTGTCCCCCACTCCTTCCTGCTATCCTGTCTGTCCCCATTCTGCGCTCATAGCCACAGTTGCTTCGCGGCGCTACAGGAAATGAAAAAAAAAATTCCCGCTGAAGTCGTTCGAGGACGCATACTAACTCCTGTTTCCTACTTTTTCTATTGTCCTCTTCCATCTGCCACAGGTCATAGAACTTTCCTAACACGGGATTTAAAAAAAAAATCAATGTCCAGTTGTTTCTCTAGAGGAAATAACATATCATGATTGCATAACATTACATCGCCTGTCGTTTGAAATTTCATCGTAAGTAAAATACTTTGGCACATCGTGGGTATGAAGAATATACCATACATGGAAGAAGGAAGTGAGAAAAGTGGAAGAGTCCATAAATGGGGAAGAGTGAAAGCTTCATCTATCGCTGTCACGGTAGTTTCTACAAAAAAAGCACCTGGACTTCATATCTGTTTACTTTTTTTTTTTTAATTGCCATCGACTGTCATCGTTCCGTGTCACCGTCCGGCGCTATCCGCCCGAGCGTTGTGTACACGGGGCGTAGAGAAGGAAAATTAGGGAAAAAAGGGTTCGTGCCCTGGCTAGGGATAAAGTGGCTTAATTCTCTGGGCCCGGTTGGTAATTGTCGCTGACGTAGTCTCTTTCTCCTCCCAGCAGGGTGATATGGAAGCGCAGGTTGTTTGCGGAGGATTATGCCACTACTGCGGAGGGAGGTGGCTTTATTGCGTACATCGGCCGTTAGGGTACCCGTTGCACGGGGTTGGTCGTCGCTGGCTGCTTCCGCTGTCGTTCTGTGTAGAACGAACGAAAGGATTAATTGAGTATGGAATAGGAGGGACGGTGGCACGACCTTGTGGTTAATGTTTTAATACTTTTAATCGAGCGGTTTTGATTGCCAAACCAATACTGTAGTTGCGAAAAGGCTTATTCTGTTTTTAAATACTTTCTCGGTCACTGCAATTAGCTTTTGTGAATGTTTCAAATGGGGTTAATGTTTTTTTATTCCCTCTCTACACTTGATTGTGTAACCTGCGAGCCGTTTATAGTGTACTTTAGTTTCATTATTGTTTGATTGTTTAATCCTGTTTGTTTGTTTTTTTGGTTGAAGTGCATGTGACGCTGCAGCTACTGTATGGGAACATTGACTTCGTCAAGCCACGTGCATTGGCTTTTTGTGGCTGGATCCGGCTACCTATAGAGGCTAAAACAAATATTAAATGAATAAAAATAAATATATAAATTTTCAAACCCGTTGTAATTCAGTGGCTTCGATAAAGAATGTATGATACGTTTTTGAAAAAAACGGTCGCGAAAGCAAAGTCCACACGCTCCTTTTGAGTGTGAATTCTGCTCCGTCTTGTTCACAAGAGGTACACATATGAACATTTATCCTATCTTGCCTTATGTTCAGTACTTCTTAACTCGACTTGACTTGGCTTGGCTTAACTCGACTTGGCTAGCGTATGTTCTCATAGCAGTCTGCTCAATGTGTCCGCGTCGTGTACGCTAGTGCGTGTCGAATTTCCAGGCATCAGTGTGGTCTTTATTAATACCGATACATCGACCGTTATGATATTGGATTAATACCCGCTGTGTTACTGTGACTTAATGTACGGTTATACGTGCATGTATGTGTATCGAGTGCTGACAGCACCACTCTTTTCCGTGATGCAAAATGAAGCAAGGACAGAGAGAGGTTTCTGTGTCCCTTTATTATGATCGCGACGTTTCGCGAGGCGAGCGAAGCCGTTTTCAGCTCAACCCAGGCGCCGAATTGGTCGTGTGTGCTGTTTCGAACATTCTCCGCGAGGTGGCGGACGCGATCGATAACAGAGGATTTGCGCGCGGGGTTCGATTTCTGTGGACTTCCAAAGTGGAACCCGGAGCGCCGCGTGGCCCCCGCTTAGAGCGCAGGCACTAGCGGCGCGTGGCGGATATCGTGGGAACTTCTTTCGCCCGCGAACGCCGGTCGGTGTTTGAAACGCGGTGCAGTGGGCTATGAACGAGTTCGGTAGCCAACAACTCTGTGCCTGCCTCTTCGCGTGTGCTATCAAGTGGGGGACGAAACAGGGACGCAAAACGAAAGTCACCAAACAGTCAGAGGTCCGGTTAGAGAGGAATCTAGAGCCCACGAATCGGTGTCAGGATCTTGCGAAGGCAGTTTGGGATGCCAGTTGTTTAGGGTTAGCGTTTTCCATCACAGATGAAGTTTCATACATCCTCCCTCGTGTCTGTATCTACCCTCTGGAAATTCCGCCATAGGGGACAAATAACAATAAGGATAGGGCACTTGGGTGTGCGATTCTGCTTGGCTGAAACATGTTTCATGGACAGT
Source organism: Ornithodoros turicata (assembly GCF_037126465.1). Lineage (NCBI taxonomy): Eukaryota > Metazoa > Arthropoda > Arachnida > Ixodida > Argasidae > Ornithodoros > Ornithodoros turicata. The sequence goes on along the minus strand of NC_088203.1, from coordinate 58,291,269 downwards.
GATCATTTTACCGGGGCTCGTTTGTGAGTGCGTAGGACGTCGAAAAATATATATTAGTATTCTAACACACATGCCAAATCCAGTTTGTCTCAGGTCTCCCATAGGAGCAGCACGTCCCACAGACGGTGCGCTGTCCTGTTTCCGGGGACGCATGCCTGCGTTCACTTCGCGTCGTCATCGACACCTCATAAATTACGTCCTTAATTGAAAGGCATTCTCCTTTCCATTCATTGGCAGTCTCACTGCGGCCCTTTCGTGTAATAAGAAGCCCAAGAATTCCCCCCCCTCCCGCCTTTCCGTGAAACCGTACAGTTCCACCTCCCCATCCTTTTCAGAGAGTTTCGCCGGGTCTCCTCCCTGAGGCTGATTAACATCTTTTCGGAATTTCTTAATTAAATGGACCGAATGCCTTATCACCTCCTTTTCAAATTCTTCGATATGTGTGCCCCTTCAATTGCTTTCTGCCCTCCCCCCACCCCTCTTTCTCCCTCTCGCCGTGGAATATCTGTTTACGTTATCGGGTGGGTAAATGAGTCTGCCCGATTCCTATTTTTCTTCTCCTCCTTTTAATTGTGCCCACGCTTTTGCAGTCGTCCCCTTCATCGATCACTCCCCGCTTGTTTTATATGTCAGGATCCGCGAACAAAAAGTGACTTTGGGTTGAAAGAGAGGAAATAAAGGAATTATCCCTGCTTTCGTGCGTGTCGTTCACCTCGTGTGAGTTCCTTCTTTTGCTTTCTTTTTTTTTTTTTTCTCTTTTTTTTTTTTTTTTTTTTTTTTTTGGCTTGGGTTCTTGAAAATGTTCATTATTGACACCCCTTGAATACACGAAGAAGAAATATGACAGTGGTGCCAACCAAAACTGTAGTGGAGTAGTTTCAATGTCGGCAGTCCTTGCCATTCGCTCGCAAATATATGAAGCCTTGTACACCTTTATATATGCTCGATGCTTCATGCAGCCGTTGAATGTGCCAAGTAAGGGGAGTGAGCTGAGATACGCTGGCAGGAAGCGTACTTATCTCCTTTGCGATTAAGTCCGATGTGACGCGATGCTTTTTGAGTCGGTGAGCAAAGTCTGTTTTGTGTTTTCAGCCATTCTATCTCCCGACAACGTGCAAAGCATTGCGCTATAGGTACGCTAGGTTCCGCAGCATTACGCAGCTGAAAACTTCGCCGATGCTGATGAACAACCCATTATCTTATCGCAGAAGCGTCGCGCATATTGTCCCGACATGTATCGTACATTCCGTTCCATTTATTTTATTCCGTACCAGCGCCGCGAGGCAACTGTGTCTGTGAGCGGCGTACAGATGCGAACAGATGGAGAGACCCGGAACAGCAGGAAGGAGTGGGGTTACAGGAGGGTTAGTGTTTCGTCTTGGGCCGACTTCAGGGGGAACTGTGCCGACATCCGGCTGGAAAGTCTGCCGGAAAACCCAGGGAGAACCTCACACAGCACAGCCGGTGGCAGGATTCGAACCCACCACCTCACTTGTGTTCAGCACAGCCTTGGCCACCACCACTCGACCATGCTGCCGGTTATTCCATCTCGTTCATTATCTACTTCGGTCGATGGCGAACTGCACTGATTGTGTTGAATTCAAGATACCGTGTCTGCGAAATGGCTCCGTAACCTGCGGCAAACCTCGAAACATTATTCCCTTTTTCTTCCCTTCCGAATACCTCAAGCAGCTTGAGCATCAAGGCAGACAAAAACTGATTCCAGCCAGTCCCGAACACCCAGCAAGGAGAAGGAGCCGAAATAAGACGATTTCGTTTCGTCTCTCGATATTTGCTTTTCCCCCTCGGGCTATACTGGCCTTTTCAGAGATTTTCCCGCCGCTGTTACTTCTGGTCCAGGAGGCATAGTGTCGGAGGGAAAAGGGTGGGTGGGCTGGGGGGAAAGTTACCCAAAAGGGCCACGCGGGACACATAGCGCCGATGATCGAGCTTCGCTGTTTCCTGGCCTTTTGCGGTCTCTCTAACTCCAGTCATTTTCTCTCTCTTGTTCTTGTGTCGCGGCTCTCTCCTTGTTATTGCAACGGCCCCCAGTGTTTTTCTTCTTTCAGCGTTCAATAGATTGCGTTTCGAGAGATATCCGAGCGGGATAGTACATGCGGTGAATAAGTTATGAACGAGGAGTTTGTTATCTGCGTGCTTCGAGAATGGTTATGACTTCGCTGTTTTGATGTACTGCTTGATTACAGAAGTGGAGAGGATCTGGATCGGGAGAGGATGCTGATCGCGTTGTTTGATCAGATTATGGCGGTTTGTAAGTGGTTGAGTGCATCCGAGATGTTTATTGCTTCGAGATGGGGTTGGCAGTTTTGTGTTAAACACTCTCCTGGTGGAAATATGGTGCTAAATGCCGTTATTGCACGTCGAGAACAAGTGCGGTAGCTGTGGCGCCTATACTAGTACGCTGCGCCCTGTGGCAAGATGCGCTTAGGTTAGAACAAAGTAATCTTTGAGGAAAAGTGACAAATGTATATACCGGACCTTCGTATAGAGGATGTTGGAGTAATGCCAAGTTTTACTTGTCTTGCAACTACACGCTCTGTCTCGTGATGAATATACCGTGTAAATCTCAATATAAGATGAGCTCCTCGTGGAAATCGTGAAAAATGTGTTTGGAAAAACACACACACCCAAACAAACAAACAAACATAAACACACAAGCAAACAAACACACGCACACACAAAGGGAATTCGAACGATGTATCACGTGGTCAACATATCCTTGAGTTGACAAGGGGGCGAACAAACAAACAAAACATACAACACTGGACATGGCCTTGACAACAGCAACAACTTTATTAGATGATGATGGTGATTGAGGAGTTTCATCGCCAAGGGCGATATCGTGCCCCATCGCTGAACATGACCGGAGTCGTGTGTTTGGTAATGGTTGTTCGTTCCCTTGTCTTAACCTCAAACTCAGGGCCATGTTGACCACTTCGTGTCCATATACACTAGCCCGCTGGCATATTCTTTTATGCTCTGCTCCTTAATTGATTGCAGAACAAGTGTTTTTATATTCACGGCTACTATATACACGTGAACACCGCTAGACTAGAAACCCTCAAGCCACATATCGACGTTTCTTCCATTGGGTGACATTACTTCCTCTCCACGTGGAAGCCGCACAAGGATAGCTCGTAGAGACGCTGCGCGCTTAGCTGCCACAACACAGTGTGGGTCCCGAGGGCGTCGTCGGGCGGGCTTCCTCCTGCTTTGCTCATCTTCTGCACCAGTGATTCTTCCTGTGTCTCGGTGCTACTACTACTACTGCTTCTTCCCTGCGGGAACTGCTGCTGTAATTAGCCTCTCCACTGTCCCTCCCGACTAGTTTCAGATCACTTCCTTTTCTGCTACTGCCCCTTTCTGTTTGTGTACTTTGCTTGGGGAACGGCTGCAGACGTTGCTTATTTCGCGAGGTGGGAAAGAAAGGAGTGAGCTTTGTGTGGAACTGTAGTCTGTGTGTGCGGTGGTAAAACCAACTGGAACACTATGGGCGATAGTCTCGGCTAAAGTTTGGAAGACGCGGTCTTTTTCTTTTTTTTCTTGCGTCGCCGATGCATTTGTTTGCAATCGAATTGTATAGACAAACTGATATCGATGTATTAGTTGTCACCCACGACGTGTTGTAGAAGCATTATCCCGCCTCTCTTCCTGTGAAGTGTACACTCAAAGAAAAAAAATCTTAAATTTAGTCATATATACGAAGTTTATGCGAAGCCTATAGGGACTATTTGCAATGCTGAGGAGTAACAGGGACTATTTGCAATGCTGATGAGTAAATTTCAGCAGAGCAGGTAATAGGGTGAGCGCGGAGGAGAATTAAGGGTGAGTCAAGTCCAAGATGGCTGTAGAACACTCAAAAGAATGACCCCTGAAGCTTTCCAAGTTTAATATGCACAAGCTTTCGCGTGGTGATGACTGATGAATATGACGCCTGATACTTGACGCATTCAACGGCCAGTGCTGAGTAAAACAATGCAGAGGCCGATTACACTCTTTCTAAAAAACGGGTGTGCAGTAACTACTTTTTTGGGGGAGTGCACCCCTGCCACATATATCACTCCCTTTGGAGTGTACAATTACTCTCCAGTAGGGAGTTAAGGGGTCTCCTCACTTCCTGAAGGGAGTGGGGAGACTCCTTTTGTGGGAGTAATTGTACTCTCGAAAAGGGAGTGATACGTGTGGCAAGTAACATGAGTTAAAGCACCCCCTTTTTCTTTAGAGAGAGAGAGTGTGTAGAATGTCTTACGATTTCGTTAAACAGACAAGAAGAGTGTAGCACAGATGGAAGGAAGGACCTCTCTTGTTATTCAACCCTCGCGTTCTTGCCCTCTTCCTGATATCTCTCTCCTTCTCCCTCGCGTCCATGTATATAGTATACTTGTGCGAGTTCACCATTTCATCCTGTACCTGATAAAGCGTGGTCCACCACGCGAATGTTTGTATATTTTAAGTACATATTAAACGATAGAAAGCTTCAGTGTCATTGATTTGAGTAAATTCCAAGTGGACGGGACTATAAAATGAAGAGTAATTGTAGTACAGAAGGACTATAGAAGCTGCGCTTGCCCCCCTCCCCCTCCCCCTATTTGCTTCTTTTTTCTTTTTTTTTTCTTTTTCTTAGAATGTAGCTATCTTTCCCTAATAACCTGGCCCCGAACCTTCAACCAAAGTTGTGTGCTCTCCTGGCAACCCGGACTATAGCGTCAGCAATATTACAAGCATGAATCGCTGGCGATGATGTTAATAAGTTCATTAAAAAAAAGGGGCGAATTTAAAATGTTTGTATACTCATTTGAGAATCACTTCTTCCTTTGAGTCAAGTCGACCTCCTTGTCATCCGGAACGGTTCCAGCAGAAGGTCACAGGTTTTGTTACTGCGACGTCCTTGTAATTGGTGTCTCAAATACAAGCTGCCTTTTCGTTTATCCTATGAGGCTCATATTTTTCGTGACTCGATATCTTGCGTTGTACTCATATATAAGAGAAGAAGAAAAAAATTAACGCCGAAAAGGAACCGTGCAATGGAATGAGCGTTAGGACTACGAGCACGGCTCCTGATATTACCTTCCTTCGGTCGTTGCGCACAGCGGTACCTTGCTGACACCCCTGGCAACCCAGGAATGCCTCTGTGCTGCTGGCCGGTTCGCTGGCGCTTATTGCGTTGCCCCGGCAGCCGCTGCAGGCCATTAGAGCGGGGGCTGTGGTACTGGTTCACTCGGAATGAGATTATCTAGACTTTATTACTGAAACGCAGTTACCAAGTCCACGTTCGGAGTGGCTTTTATATCTGGGCCTCTGCGCTGTGAGGGACATCGGGGCGAGTTCTGGGCAGCCTTATTGTCGTTGTGGTTTCTCATAAACGTTGCCGTACGATGTGCTTCTTGTGGTGTTTGAAACTTTTTTTTTTTTTGCATGTGTAATGAGGCGGCAGAGATCTTCCGTGTCGTATACACAAAAACGCGATTCAAGGAATGGCCGCCGCCATTAGTGCTGCCATCCCGCGGTAGTCACAGGAACTGTGCGCGCGTGGACTGCCATTTGCCCGAGTTCCTTCATTTTCCAGTGTGTTTTTCGTTCATTTTCGTGTCCGTTGGTGTTCATTTCGTGCCCACTCATCGTCTGGCCGCTCGGGAACCGGTGTAGAAAAGATGTTGCATCGGCCAGCACTCCTCACGTGAACAACTGTGCATATCGCACGCGGAAGCAAGCAATCTTCTTTTTGCTAGATCTTTTGAACGTTGATACGCCACTCAGATGTTTACCGGATGACTATAGTTATATAGAACGTTATGTTATCGTCAGTCATATACTCATTAAAGAAGGCGGCCACCAGTATTCATCCCAATGGGAAGAGCGATTTTGGCAGTCCACCCCTGTTGTTGTGTCGTCACTGGGAACGAGGCTGAAGAGCGCACGGAGACTAGTGGTTTGAGAGTAACGCGACAAGGCACTGTTAAAACGTGACTTCACATAAGACGCTGACGGCCACCCACTGCGCAGAATGATACCGTCATCACTCCTAAACGGCGGGGCGTGCGCCTTTTTGCGATTGAAGATAGCTGCATGAATGTTACAAAAAGGCGTACTCCTCCCGTTTATAACAAATCTGGGGAGAGAGCGATGTTATTCGGGATGATGGTTGGCTAGGAGCATCTTGGGCGGTGAACTTATGTTCTCTGAGTGTATCGTTCTGCTTCGGGATTTATGGAAAACTAGAAGTCTACACATTTGTGTACCAGTCTGGATATACTGTCGAGACCGTTTATTACGATCTTCGATGTAACGATAACTTCAAAAGACGATAATTGTACGTTAATTGATACAAAAGGGGGTAACTTTTCGCTTTTGAATAAACGACGTTATGAAAACGAAACCATCCCCCATCGAATGGCATCGTTCTCTCCGTAATGTGTTCAAAACAAGAGGCGTACACCTTTTTGTGGCACTTACGCGAAAATGTTTACTGTCACAAAAAGGCGTCGCGAACGACAACGGTATAATTCTGTGCCGTAGTTGGCCTTCTGCGTTTAGTTCTGCTTTTAGAGTGTATGTTACCTCGACCTTCCCCTTCGCATATTACTCTTTTTGGCGCGCACCGTTCGAACTTGTGTTTCGCTCGCATAACCCCCGGGTTCTCTCCAGTTTTCGCCCATCCCTTCCCTAATCAGCATCGAACAAGAATAAGATCAAAAAGGGGGGAGAACTTCGTGCCCTGGCATGAAATTAAAAGTTCGCCGCTAACACATCTCCCCGGCTATGTCGGGAATCCAGCAATATATACACACACTCTCTCTTGCGCGTATTTTTGCGTGTCGCTCTTCCTTTTTGTTCCTCCCTGTTTTAATGTGATGGGTTAGTCAGCTTCGTTCGCTTTTCCGTTATTAGAAAACCCTGGAATGTGCCGCGCTGCCATGAATCACGACCCGGCAAAGTCTTGTAACGCGCGTTGTACGTTGCCTCCTCTGCCGTTTTCCCCGCTTTGTTTGCTGCCGTTTCGTTACCTCTTATTTTTCTTTTTTTCTTTTTTTTTTTTCTGCGCATCGCGTCTAGCGGATCGTGATCGCGCGTGTTAATTGGAGGGTATACGGGATATAGAGTGCTCGGGGTGATTACGGGCGCCGCGCGCGCGAGTATCGGTTGACTTTGCGCTGGTATACCTGCCACGGGGGTTATGGCGTCGTAGCCACTCTGTCATAGCGAGCAACCATGTGCGTGACGGCAAGGAGCGAGTGGCACATTTTTTTTACAGGTTGTCGTTTTTTTCTTCTTTTTTTTCCTCTGCGTCGCGACGTGGTGTGGCGAAAGACGTGATGTGTTCTCGGGTTCTGTGTGTCGGGCTTTTTTTTTGTCGGCCGACGGTTTTTTCGACGGGGAGTTGACGAGTGTCGTATGCGGTTGAAAAGTCGGTCGGTTTCAGCATAACCTGAGCCTGGATTTTAACGCTGCGTCTGCTCTGAAAACATATTGGAGAGTGTTTATTTTGGTACGTATTTAGGAAATGCATACCGTGTGAACGACGTGGTACATTCTTAAAAATGAACTTCATCAAATAGCACGCGCCTATAGCCATTGCTCTTTTCACTGATTTGTTGAAAACGGGGGGGGGGGGGGGAGCGTACGCCATTTTTCTGGCATTATGCAGTTCATAATTGCCACAAAAATGGCGTGCGCCTTCCGCTTTCATGAAATCAATGGAGAGAACGTTTTCATTCGAGATGATGGTTGGTTGTCAGCGTGCTATGCGGTGAAGCTGTTTTGTGGATCGCATCGTTTCTGTGATCCTGCACTCTGAGAAAAGAACTTCACCCTACGTGATCGAGGACGACCACTTGAAAGAAGTGACACCGAGTCACTCCAGGTTTCCTCTTTCCTCTTCTTGACCTCTTCCTCTTTCCTCTTTCTGTGACCATTAAATGAACTCACAGTATCATAAAAAGTCGCACACCTCCGATTTCCAACTATACCATTTGTCAGAAACCACTTGACACGCGGACAGCATTATCACTCCAGGCTTAAGGGAAAAGCGGGGCGTACTCCTTTTTGTGATCATGAACAGAAACGCAAAGTGTCCCAAAAAAGGCGTGCATCTCGAATTTTCAGCCAATCAGGGGAGAGAGACCCATACCATTCGGGACGATGGTTAGCTAGAGGATTTGTTACGTAATAAAGCTCTACCTTCAGGTTGTGCCAGAATCACGTTACTCTTCCGGAACTCGTGTATCACATTTGACAGCGTTCACTCCCGATTCGAGACGTCAGGTTCGTTGTCGCCTCTGCAGGAAAAATCTTGCGTGTATATTTCATACACAAAGATACCCTCCGTGACCCCCCACTTTCAGGAACGAGGCGCTTTCAATTAAATTCCTTCCTCCCTAGTCTCAATATAACGCTCGCCAAAAAAAAGAAAAGATGGGTAAAAAAGAAAGCGACATTTTGACTGCTGCCCTCCCGCTTGAGGATCAGGAGAGAGCACGTGATACGATGCCCTCTAGCGCTGCGAAGGGCCATTACTTTAGCCTCGCACACAGATACACAAGTGGCACGAACGTGGCACGGCTAGTTTCCACTGCATTGGAAAGGAATGTTGGTCCATAGATGCGAATCCCATCGAGTGAATGGCACCGTAAACGGAATCAGAGACAGCTCGATGGAGGTGAGGGCCCCGGGGGTGATTTGTCACTCGCCTCTCTCCCTTGGATGGAAACGATCGGCGGGACAACAATTTGGCCGCCTTCCTCGTCCGTGATGGCCCCGAAAATGTCCCGGGGCGGCGGAGCCCCGATTACATTGGCGTTTGGGGAAGAACGAGATTGAAGGGCAGCCGCCGCCGAACGATACGAGAGACCAATTGCCTATCGTGTCTCTCGCTTGTAAGTAAAGTTCCGGAGGCCCTCGCAACGCGATGATGACCGGGAGAGAAACGATAAGACGATATTTTTTGTTATCAGTAGTAGTGGGGGGGGTGTAAGGAAGGGGGGGGTCGTACCTTAATAAGCACTGCACTCGAAAAACAAACTCGTCGCGTAAAGGCCTGTTCCGACATATAGCGGCGCACTACTATAGCGCGCAAAAACAGCGCTCACTGTCATCGGACGGTTCTCACTTGCAAAGCGGCGCTATAATTTAGCGGAAGTTCGGTTGTCGTTTCCGGTGTCTTCCATGATGGCGCTTCCGGAGTTCGACAGCATGCGGACGAACAAGTTGCATCAATTGACTAAACAGAAAATTACACACACGTTTTGGATGACAATCTCACCGGTTCCAATGCGGTCGCCGTGCGGTGAAATGCGGTAGGAAAACAACTTCACGACTTACGCGACGTCATCGCTGAAGGAGCTCCTGATTGGCTAACACGAATCTAGTGCTGAAAAAGTTCTCGAAGAGCTCAACTCCGCAAGTGCTATTTTTTAGCGGTTTGGAGCACTGAGGGGGGAAATATAGCGCTATATTCTAGCGCTGTATAGCAAATCGCTATATGTCGGAGCAGGCCTTAAGACGGTCAGAGTTAATCGCCATTATGTATGTTATCACCGGTTCTCTTCTCTGATTTGTTCGAAATAGGATGTGCGCGCGCCTTTTTCTGTCGTTTTGGACACTATTAAGCGCTGCGAAAGGGCGTACACTTTAAAAAGGAACCTTGCCATACGATAAGCTCAAGGCTGGCCTCTGCGACAGAATCATGCCGTTATCACTTATCGGTCGCGATTTCTGGACAGTGTGTGGTGTCCGCCCGTAACGATTAACGTAAATGCAAAGTCTCCCAAAACGGTTGCACGACTCCGATTTTCACAGAATCGGGAGTGCAAAGGTTATATCATAGTATTATATATTATTTTGATATTGCTCCGTATGATTCCTCACCTCATAGCCAATCACCATACGGATTGGCATCGTTATATCCGTTTATTTGTTGAAATCGAGGGTTCCATGCCTTTCCTTGACCCTATACGCGCTTACGTTATTTGTCACAAAAAGGCATGTGCCCCGCGCTTTTCAGAAATCAGGAATGATAACGCTATCAATATTTGTAATGCTGGTCTTCAGCTTGTTATGGGTTGAAGCTCTCTTGTCAGAATGCAGTCCGAAACGTTGTATTTTGCATCGTGCATCACGCTCAGTTATAACGGCTCGAATATCGCAGCATGTGAAATATTCGAGCATTTTGGTCACACTTCACACACACTGCCTTTATCCATGAGTGGGACGACTACCCTTACGAACACTATTTAAAAACATAAAAGTAGTTTTACTCAAACGTATTACGAACAGCAAAATCAAAATGACATTTTGCGACGAGGCACTCGTAAAGCGGCGCCGCTCTATATGTTCCCGTCACCTTTTTCCTCTGTTATACGGTGCCATACACAGAGTGCGCACAACGTGAATGGTTTTCACAAAAGGCTCCCGTAGTATTTACTCGTCGCTCTCACAATAGACACGTTACAGAAGCGAGGAGAAGCAGTGTTACATATATTAGGCGCGTGGCACGAATTTGTGTTTGGCGAGCCCTCTATACTGCTGGGGTATACAGGAGAAACTGCGATGTGGAACAGTGACAAATGGTGGTTCATGGCAGCCACAGGTTGCCGCTTGAAACCATTAATTTCCGTAGAGCGACAGGCGAGGAGGGGAGAGAGGTGGTAGCATTATTTTGAGCGGCACCTCCTGTTCGACAGGATTGGTTTCGTTTTTTTTTCCCTCGCCTTTTTATTTCCGTTATTCCTGGAGGGAATGACAAGCTGTCCGGACGGAGATATGTCATTTTATCTGTGCTGTGCGATCCGATCTGGGCTGTGTTCCCGATCGCGGTTCAATTAGCATTTGTTAACCTTTCGCGCGAGTGTGATGTTGTTGCGGTCGCCGCGCGGGGGTCGGTTGGGCTGGCCCCGTCCATCTCACTTCGGACAGTGAGAGAGATGGATGAATGGATGCTTCCGCAGTTTTTCATCGCTGTCGTATCTGTTCTGTAATAGAGTACGTGAATTCTAAATTGGGCCTGTCACTTTTGGAAGAGGATGTACGGCCGTCGGGGAAAGACACACGGCCTTGGACTTCGAAGGTGGGATAGTTTTCGTATGGGTTCATGGTGGCCTCTGCGGTGAGAGCGGGTTGTCGACGGGGTGCGCTGTCACTTTTCGTGTCCGTGCTATTTGGTGATGGCGCTTTTTTTTAAAAAAAAGATAATTGTGTTAGGGTCTCTGGTTAGCGTGATGTTTAACAAACGACAACTTTATTTGAATGATGATGAGTGGAGAGTTTAATCGCGAGGTCGATGCCGTGATTTGTAACACCTTGCTCATGGATGTATGTTTCTGCATATTACAGTTCACGGCGTTAAATTTTACGTCTAGCTTGTATAAGCTCTTCTCCTTCCGTTCTTTTTTTTTTCTTACACGGTTGGCGGTTACGACACACACCGTATCTGCGCTGCTTCAGTATTTCTTCACACACTGTTAAAAAAGATGGCTGCTTGATTGGTTCGTGGCGTGTTATTCCCGAGGTGTAACAAACGGAATCTCACGACATAACGCGTTCCTAACCACTCATCATTCCGAAGAACATCGTTTTCTATCCCAATTTCTTGGAAATGGGATAGATCAGCCTACTTTTTTTTTGCCACATTATGTAAGACGCGAAGCGTTTTAAAATAATAGGCGGATCCAGCTCATTTTCAACGAATCAGGGGAGAGAAGTGTAATATAAAGACGACGACAAGGTTGGGACATGGCCGTCGCTTGTATGTGCGAGCTGAGCGCGTGGCTTTCATTATTAAACGTCCCCCCGTTCTTGGAGACGGTCGCCTTTCTATCCTCGCGACTACGACATGGTGGCAGCGGTCACACGTTAGTGGAACAGCCAAGTTCACGTACTTTGGAATGTCCACCCAGCGGCCGGCGAACCTACGGCTACGCCTGCGCCTGCGCCACCTGCGTTCAACCCGTTCGCGGTAGAACTTCCGGACAAGTTCGATTTTCGACAACCGGAGGGGTGGAAGCGCTGGGTGACGAGATGGGAGCGGTACCGGAACATATCGGGCCTGCAGAAACAGGACAGCTCGACACAGGTGAACACGTTCCTGTACGCTATGGGGACCGGGGCAGAAGACGTCCTCGTTTCCATGCGACTAACGGACGAAGTAGCCAACGACTACGACAAGCTCAAGTCAGCCTTCGACAAGTACTTCGTTCCAAGCCGGAACGTGATCTACGAGCGCGCGCGCTTCAACCTGCGCTCTCAGTTGGAACACGAAACTGTGGAAGAATTCGTTAAGGAGCTACACCGGCTAGCAGAGTTCTGCGAGTTTGCTTCGCTCAAAGAAAAACTTATTCCAGACAAGCTGGTTGTTGGCCTCCGGGACAGTCGTCTGAGTGAACGGCTACAATTGGATTCTCAACTCACACTGGAGAAAGCGGTGACAATGGCCAGAAACTCTGAGGCTGTGAAGGGCCAGCAGAATCTTCTTCGCGGGAACGAACCGCCATCGCAGGCACCGACGTCGAATGCCACGCTAGACGTCGTCACTTCTGGCAGGCCAGCTTCACACAAGGGACGGCAGTCTGAAGCTCGGCCTCCAGCTCAACGACCGGCACAGCCAAAGTCCGATCCCTGCAAATGGTGTGGGTCGATGCGATTCCACCCGAGGATAGAATGCCCTGCACAGGGGAAAGTCTGTAGCCACTGTGGGAAACTGGGCCATTTCGCGTCAGTCTGCCAGACTACACCGGCGTCGAAGCCAGCATCCGGTCGCGGACGGCGTGGTCGCCGGCCCAAGCAATCGCGGAGAGCGCTCGAAGAGGTATTCCTCGATGGTCTACAGCATCCCTCATCGTCAGACGCCTGGTTTATTACGGTCCTTGTCAACGGCAGACCAATCAAGTTTAAGGTTGACACCGGAGCAGATGTCACTGCCGTGCCAGAGTCAGCCCTGTATCCAGAGACGCGACGCTCTGCGACACGTCCTACGAAGAGGCTCTACGGCCCCGGCAAGTCCCTGATAAACACTCTGGGTCAAGTACACGTCGACATGAGCTGGAACGGCCAGACGACCAACCAGGAAGTCTTCATCGTCGACGGCCTACAACACGCTCTGCTAGGCCGACCAGCCATCAAGGCCTTGGAGGTTCTCCCTCAACTTCTCGAAATCGGACACGATCACGGACACGACTGCATTGCGTCAGTGTACCCCGAGCTCTTTGCAGGCCTAGGACTGATGAAGGCAACATACAGCATTCACCTTGTTCCGGGACCGAGGCCATATGCAGTAACGTATCCAAGACGTCTAGCACTTCCACTGCTACCAAGTGTACAAGCCGAAATACACCGAATGGAAGAGCTGGACGTAATTCAAAAGGTAGAGCATGCCACGGAATGGTGCGCACCGATGGTAGTTGTAAGGAAAAAGAACGGCAAGCTACGCATCTGTGTTGATTTCGGCGAGCTCAACAAGCAAGTCGTCCGTGAGCGCGTGATCATGCTGACGGTAGAAGAGAACCTCAGCAAAATCACGGAAGCTAAGGTGTTCAGCAAGCTCGACGCCAATGCTGGATATTGGCAAGCCCCCCTATCACGAGAAAGCCGCGAACTGACCACCTTCATCACCCGTTCGGAAGATACCAGTTTCTTCGTCTGCCCTTTGGTATCGCGACTGCCCCGGAATTTTTCCAACGAGAGATGTCACGGATACTTCAAGACCTCCACGGTACTGTGTGCCACATGGAGGATGTCTTGATCTACGGGAAAATCAAGAACAACATGACAGGCGTCTCCATGCAGCGTTGCGTAAACTCTCAGACGCGGGCATCACCCTCAACGAGGAGAAATGCCAGTTCAGTAGCACCAGGATACACTTTCTGGGTCACGTTCTGGACGAGCGGGGGATCTATGTTGACCCTGAGAAGACCGAATTCATACGCAAGATGCGGGCACCGGAGTCTGCTAGTGAGCTACGGTCGCTCTTCGGGAAGCTTACGCACTTGATGAAGTTCCTTCCGGGGTTGGCCGAAAAGACGAAAGTACTTCGTGAACTCCTTTCTTCGGATGCCGCTTGGTACTGGGGACCACAGCACAAACAATCGTTCCAACAGATCAAGAAGGAACTCACAACCAGTCCCGTTCTGGCGTACTACTCTCGGTTGCGACCACACACTTTGTCCGTGGACGCGTGGTCCAACGGCCTCGGAACGGTGCTGCTCCAGGAGGAAACTGACGGTCGACGTCATCCAGTTGCGTATGCGTCGAGGCTCCTGACTCCGACTGAGCAACGGTATGCACAGGTAGAGAAAGAAGCTCTTGCTGTGACGTGGGCATGCGAAAAGTTTCGTATGTATGTCCTGGGCCTTCGTTTTCAAGTGGAGTCTGACCACAAACCCCTCGTGCAAATCTAACACCAAGAGGCTCGACGACCTCACTCCGCGCATACAACGATTGCGTATGCGGACTCTGGAATACGACTTCTCTGTGACGTTCGCACCGGGGAAACAGCTATACACCGCGGATGTCCTGTCAAGAAATCCACTTTCACGCACCGACGACGTTGGCGGCAACTTGGAGTCTGTAGTGGCAGAATACGAAATCCTCACCGAGTTTTTACCTGCTTCTCACACCATGCTGTCACGCATAAGGGACGCCCTGAAGAAAGATGCGACCCTTCATCAAGTCATGGAGTACTGTGAGGCACAGTGGCCAGAGGTTAGTACTCTTCCAGAAGACGTACGGAAATGCGTCAGCGTGGCTGACGAACTTTCGGTGGTACGGGGACTTCTGCTTCGAGGCTCCCGCTTAGTCGTACCACCAGTCCTCAGAAACGAAATTCTTGAGCGTTTGCACACGGGACACCAGGGAATAACCAGGTGCAGAGCAAGGGCCCGTGAATCGACGTGGTGGCATGGCATCAGCAAGCACCTGCAGGACTACATCCAGAGGTGTCCGACTTGCCAATCACACAGGGCACCTGGGACGGAGCCGCTGCTGCAGACCCCTCTCCCAGAGCGTCCGTTGCAAGTGATAGGGATGGACATTTTCTATGCCAACCGTAAAAATTACCTGGTAGTAGTAGACTATTTCTCGAAGTTTTTCGAGGTTGTCAGGCTGAAGACTACCACGACAGCCGACGTCATCTCTGAGTTGGCACCAATGTTCGCACGCTATGGAATTCCAGATATCGTCCGTTCGGACAACGGCCCGCAGTTTACTTCGGCGGAATTCCTACGGTTCTTCGTCACCCAGGGGGCCAAACTTGTCACGCCAAGTCCTCACTTTCCGCAAAGTAACGGACAGGCGGAACGCACAGTGCAAACGGCTAAGGCTCTCCTGTCCAACGCTCCAGATATTGACAGAGCGCTCCTGGCGCATCGGAGTACACCAGGGGCATGTGGCTACTCTCCGGCAGAACTCCTCATGGGTCGACGTCTCAAGACCAACGTTCCAGTCAATCCAGCTTCACTTGTTCCACCATGGCCCCAGGTTCGAAAGTACCGGAGGCGGTACAAGAAGCTCCAACGCTCCCAGGCTCAGGGGTACGACAGCCGACATCGCGCAACGGAGCGACCTCAACTAAAACCAGGAACTGCGGTTCGCATCCTAGCCGGCGCTGCTGCACACGGCACCGTGATCGGACATGCGGATACACCAAGATCATACATGGTCAGGACCGAAACTGTCCTAGCAAGACGGACCCGAACACACCTGCAGGAGACAACTCCCACGGGAGATGCCTCCATACATGCCGAAAGAACGTCAGGACAACCGGCAGTGACAAGGGGACAAAACAGCGGACAGTCAGTGACCCAAACCAGATCAGGGCGAGTGGTGAAAAAACCAGAACTTTACGGGTGTGGGGACTGTTCGTAAGTTCGTGTAAATATGTTTTGTGGTGTGCTGTTTAAAAAGGGGAGGTGTAATATAAAGACGACGACAAGGTTGGGACATGGCCGTCGCTTGTATGTGCGAGCTGAGCGCGTGACTTTCATTATTAAACGTTCTCTCGTTCTTGGAGACGGTCGCCTTTCTACCCGCTCGACTACGACAGGAAGCGCCTCAAATTGGCCGCAAAACAAAAAGTTCGAATGTATCAAAAGGAGCACTGCGGCACTGGCGGGGGCCCTGAATTTGAGCTGTCCACAATAGACAAGGCCATTTGGGAGGCTCTACCACAAGAATTTCACAAAGACACCAACGAATACGACGACGATGCAACTGCGGCAGAATCTGAACCGTATGATAATGCACAAGGACAGCGTCCCTCCACAAAATAATATTTTCTTTTTGTTTCCTGCAGACGAGCCTCAGACGTGGCAGGAGAAACCCAGGAAGGTCCCAGGTTCTTAAACGGTTTGTCATCACAGGAGGCGGTACCTATACTGTAATGGAAAGAGAAAGACTAACATGCTCGTTCTGTTCAGCAGTCCCGTCCTCTGTGCATCTGGTAGCATCACAGCAGCCCAACCAACGACACCAGTGGTCACTGAAGTGGCCAACTATACCACTACACCTTCACAAACTGCAACACAGGGACACAGGTAAGCACCTTGCAGCAATGTCAAGTGGTGCTGTCAAGTTCTTGGTCAGTCAGTTTCATATATGTTGTTAGCTCCCTGCCTTATATCTAGGGCTTGAGGTGCGCACTCATAATCACAGCTGCCTTGAATGATATTGCGCCAGTTCCTGCAAGCTACTACAGTAACAAAGGCCTCACAGATGATGTCATAGCCTTGAACAAAATAGCATGAACATATAAACTTAACGCCACATCGAATGCCATGCGCACCTTGCGTATTGGCTATGTGCTATAGCTGTGCAAAGCCGTATATTACCATGTGCATGTAGCCAACCACCTTTGTCACACATACACAGCCATAAAAAAGAGCCACACTCAGCAAAGGCTTGTGCATGTCTGTAGTGATGCCCTAGCAAAAGATGTTCCTCAAAAGTTATTTACCTAACACGCCGACTTAAGTAAGAATGACTACAGCAACAAGGTGTTATTGCCACTTCTCCATTTGTCTTTGACAAATATATTCAGTGTGTTCTTCGTCTTATACTGTACCCAAGTGCCCAAACCCCTACATGTAAGGGCTACGCAAGGGGTACGCTACAGCCGCATGTCACTTGTGATATCACTGCAGCAGTAGGTTGTATCTGACACGACCTAGATGGCAACTATACAGAATAGACCATTTCATTGCCCATAGGCCTCATTTTGTGAGAACAAAAACGAAGTGTATGGTGTGTCTGCTGCACTCTCGTCTGACCACTCACTATACTGTAGGAGAAGATGACGTAGCAGAGCAAGAGCAGGGCCTACTGCTACCCCAGCAGCTGCGTACGCGCAGAAACTGGAACGCCAGCAGCAGTATGTTCGCGAGCAGCACATGTTACAAATACAAATCCTGCACATGCAACTGGAACGAGAGAGGAAGATCAGCTCCTATCTTGAACGTCTGCACTTATGAGCTTGAAGCTGCAAAACACAAATCAATATACTGGGGAAAAAAAGCAAGGCTAGAGGCACTTGACGACAGCAGTTAAAAATCTGAAATGTTTTACTTCATTTAACAACGGCGAACAGTATTGCCTGCAAACAGGGTATATTCTGCATGTTTCCACACGTTTTATTCCACACGTTTTATTTTTCCTCTACATCCACACATTTGCATATATGTCCATTCAATATTGTATATACATAGAATGCTTTTTCTTCATACATAATTGACAACATCTCTGTTGTAGATGGCATTGTTGTAGACGGATGCATTTGTATGATAGACTTGTAATGATGTTAATAGTAATTCATTTTTGGCACGGTGCCCCAAAACAACCAATAGGTTCTTCTGATTGGTTGTTGTCGATACATAATATAACATGAGTATAACGTAATATAACGACCATACATTGATAACAAATTGATATGAACATGAGTGATATATTAGGAAAATGTCTCCACATTAATGTTAGCAACAAACTCATGCAAAATATCAATGGCAAGTAATGCTTCAGATTTTTTAACATTAAGGAGTGATTCATAGAATTAAGCTTTGAGAAAGAGTAAGACTAAAAACAAATTACATCTTATGTGATGGTACTTGGAACAGTAAGTAAGCAAGACATGTTGCAGAATAATTTATTCATGTTGAAATGTGAATATGAACAGTTACATTTCTGTAGCATAACGCATACCTAACATAATACATACCTGCTATCTATTTTTGACAGCTGTCATGACATGATGGTGACACAGGTGTCACAACACTGCAGCTTTACACTGGTGTGATCAGTGCACCCTTGTTGTGTAGCCTCATATCCTGTGAAGGTATATCTTAAGAATGGAAAACACATCCCTTTGTAGTCAGGCCACATGATTTATCATATACACCCACATCCGTGTTGCAATTATTCCTATTAATCATGAATGCCACATTGCCTCTAATTTGGCTGTGTCGTGCCTGTCGTCAATGTGTTCTGAATAGCTGAGTTCTAACAACAAGTACAGAGTAGTAGAAATTGTAGTAACACAGCATAAACCAAGCCAATGGCCACTTCTAATATACATAGAGTACTTCATTGTATGTCATATGTTACAATGTGTTGTCCTTACACCAGCTCAGATGTATGCTAAGTGTAAGTTTTTCCTTCATGACATGTCCTGTACGTTACTAGTGTGGAACAGGGACTCTCATTTCACACTAGCTCTCCTCTCCTTTGACTTGCAGTCTACCCCTAAGTGTACAGTAGTGAGTGGAGGATGAAGAGAATACGAGCATATTATGACCACAAAGTTCTAATGTAATTAAGAGTGTGTCATGAGAGTCATGACAAATGTTTCTAACATCTGACACTCGAAAGCCTACAGAAAAGAGTGCATAAATGCTATTGCAGTGCAAGACACCATATCCCACACATGTACAGTAGCTTCCTTCCCATCATCACCACCAGGAGAACATGTGGCATCTCATGCACAAACTGCATGACCGGCACAAAATGCCTCGTGCTGTATCATTGTGCAACAGTTACATCTGCTTATTTATTATGTATTTACTATGATTGTTATACAAATATGTTTCTGGCATTAGCTTAAACTTATGGCATACCGTGCCATCTCCAACGTAAGAAAACTCACTGAAACGCACTAAAACCATCACTGTAAGAGCAGAAACCGTATAGCCTCAGGAATGGTCTGGTTGTATGTATGGAATTTTTCTTTTCTTATAAACAGGAACTTCACAAAACCTCTGTTTCTTTTTGGAACCTCCCTCCCCACACCTTCTGTAATGCATCCTCAGGGGTGCATAACGTGCAATAAAGTGGATCAGGATAACAACTTGCTTTTCATGGGAGCCAACGTAAATGTGTTTGCCAAAAATCTGTGAAACCGTTGCTTTCGGGTGCAATCTTGCAAGCCATCCTCCCATACGTCATGTATTAATTTCCAGAAGTAGCCTGAAGACATTGCATGTGTATCACTCGTTATTGAAGTTAGGTGGTCAGTCGCACAGAGGAATCTACGTTATTTTGCTACACATTAAGCAGTGCGCCCCACACATCCGCTTCCAGACTTTGTCCGTGACGATGCAGTACACCATGCTCACTACATTAACTGTCCAGTTGCATAGATTTGTGCTGACACAACTAAATGAATATGTCGGCTTCTACAAATAATTGAAATTGTGAAAGAAAGATGTACAATCGTGTAAATTTCAATATGGCACGTTGTAGCTAAGGTGCACCTGACTTCAAGTTGAATTCTTTCCTTTGTATCAGCTTATTTGCATTGCGTCCATTTGTCCATTGCGGACTTCCTCTTACTATCTGGCACATATCGCTACAGAAAGCGAGCAGACAATGATCAGTCCTGCTGCTTGCTGTGGAACTGAGATATCACGCTACAATGAGCACGTCTAGGTGTGCCTTGCTTTGATATTCCACTGTGTTGTTTCTCAAGAAATAGCACAATCTCTCAGTACAAATCTGTACTGTAAAACTGCGTAACTACAGAGTGCAGAAATGCAGCCTGTGAATCATTTTTGAGAGCTTTATCATCTGTGTAAACAATGAGAACAAGCCAAAGCAGGCGACAAATATGGACGATACAAACATGTAAGCCTTGAACGCCCAGTGGCTTAGTTGCTTGAATTATCTTCTGTATTTCAGGATGTCTGCAAACCAGTAAAGCATGGAAAACTGGGAATAGTCCGAGAACTATTGGATGACTGGAAAACTAAAGAAACTGTGAAGGGAGTGGTGAAGAGCTGCTGCAGTAAAAATTCGCTAAATAAGTTTACACAATTGTACAGTTGCAATTATGTTTCTCATGGCATCACACAGGCCTCTTATGTCATTTCACAACCAAAGTTGAGTGATTTGTGTCAGAGTGATAACTGTAACTGTATCACTATGCAAATTGTTTCTGAACAAGAAGACTGAATTAAAAACATTAATAGGGAGTGATTTCACAGAGTGTAGAGCATGATGCAGTTGTCCTTGCCGTTGTTCTTCTGTCCGCGTCTTTTTTTGCTGTCTACGCACCATTAATCCATACCAAGTAGCCCACCTTCATACTCTTCTTTAGTGCATGATTTGCTGTTGGCAGCAGTAATATAGCATGGCATGAGCTGTGGTGAGTTTATAGGCATTATTGATGGCGATGGCCTGGCATGTAATGGTGCGATGATAATGCTAGTGAAATTGTTTACAATGCCAGTATGAACTTGAGAGAGAAGCTTGTAGAGAATGAGCATGGAAAATATGTAAGTCCCCAACAAAGTCTGTAAAGGTGCTTCCTGAATAATATATGATTTCGAACAAATAAGCACAATGCAATTATTGAATAACATAGCAGCACAGGCTTGTTTGTAGCTGATGTTGCAACAGTTGTTGTGTGTGCTTCCTTTGGTCCTTTCCTGTTTGCTCCATCCTTGAAACATCACTATTGAAACTGGTATAAGACCTCCCTCTTTATTCAAGGTTTGGTTAATTTTACCAGCAAGTAGAAGATTGTTTATATTTTGTTTACATGGTCTCAATAAACAACCAATAGGCGATTTCAGCTATTGCCCTTGTGCTCCGCACGGGGGCCCTCCGTAGCCCAAGTCACGCGCATCGCGCAATGCATCGTGGGAAATGGTTTACATTCGTGCTCGTCTGCCTGTTGCTCGAAGGTGCGGGAGGTGAAGGAGAGAGAAAACCGAAACGGTTTGCGCTCTTCTTCTCTCTGACTCATGAAAACTAAATCCCAAGGTGCAGCGGGGCTTTCGCAACACGGCGCTCTCTGGTGGGCCATTCATGCAATTTCTGAAATCGTCTATTCTGAATAGCTCAGATGTAGTGTAATGGCATTAACGCGTGACCTTTTATTTTCGCAATTGTGACGTCTGTGATGTCAAATGCATCATATCAGACGACAGGTACGCTCAATAACTGTAATGACAAGTACATACATTAGGTACATTCCCATTTTGTGAAATTTCATCAGAGCAAGAGACAATCACAACATAATGATGAATCTTTGTTGGCTGAACAGAACTATCAATTTAGTGCTTGATGATTTGTACAATAATCTTATATGCAGAAATAAAAGAGGTCAGAGTTAAGAACAGCACCGCACTGACAGGGGTTTACGACACTAGCAACTTCCATGCTCACAAGCAGGGACGGCCTGGGTAAAAGGACGAAAACAGCGCTAAACAAACAAATAACATACACACACACAGGACGAGGACGTAAGCAAAGCACCACGCTGAGTACGTTTTCCGTATGGGTCACGCTCAAAGAAACACATCCTGCAAAGAGATGCCTAACGCGTTGCAGATTTGTGACACGTCGAAAGCACCACGTCGATTTCTTAAGACCACAATACCGTAAAAGTTGTGCTTGTGGGTGTCCTATGCAGGATATGGCCACCCTTGCATCAATGTTCTTCCTGTTTACGTAGCCTACTGTGATCAAGCACTTGCACACACGTTGCGAGCATGACATGAGCTCGAAAGTGTATAAAGGACGCCGCTGGAATGCCCCAGCAATCGAGAGGCTATCTTGATCGTTGTAATTCACCACACAGGTCGCACAACAGAGGATAAACAAGCGACGGCCGATACGGATGAAGTTATTATACGCAACCACAATCGACGACTGAACACCGGCAAAAGCACAACGATCACCTCCGCGAGGATACGTACTACTGCCTTGCAAATAACATGGCAAACGCTCCCTTTGTACGCTTTTTTAGCGACCATATCAACCATATGACGGTGAGCTTTTCATTAACAAATACAGGAGTAGGTCTGGCCCAAACGCCGATTACCAACACCCCGAACCACAACCACCTGCAGCAGCGCCGCCTGAACTCTCCTTCCGTTAACCACCTCGTAATCAAAAAACAAACGGGAGCCTTCCTCTCCGCCATGCTCTCCGCAGTCCTGTCGTCTGCTACCTTCTTCCTCCCTTCAACCACCTCGTGACAATGTGAATAATGCGCATGCGTTGTGGTCAATGCCGGCTTCAGAGCCGGAGAGATCACGTGATCAACTTAAACCAGACGTCACTAAACCAGTGGCTAAGTGGGACTGGTGAATACGGGCATGTTGAAGCAAATGAGTGGTCTCTAGAAAGGCGACGCTTCTATCTTGCAGTGTCGTACGGACTGAGGGTGAGAGGGTATCTCAAAACCCCGCTTTACCCTGTGTGGAGGGCCCCGTTTTGAACGGTTGTTTCTTAACAAGCCCAGTGCTGTTGTGCCTTTCAGTCTGCGGTTACAACGCGACACCGAACATTACGCTTTTCTGAGCTACAACCTGCCTTCCTTGCAATGTAGCAAAATGCTCCCTCCCTGGCAACCTGCTATAACGTGTGATATTTCACTGTTGAAGTTCAACAAACGGGAAAGACCTGCTGTTGAGATACAGCACGAATTTAAACTTCTCAATGAGAGCTTCGGTGACCACACTGAAATTTACACCGATGCATCCAAGACCAGTTCAACGGTATCATGTGCCATGGTGTCTGGTGACTGCACAAAATCCCATTGTCTTAGCAGTGTCCTGTCCATTTTCAGTGCAGAGATGTACGCTATTGTGGTTGCACTCAACCATGCCTTACAAATGCGCATAACATCTTCTGTTATATATACGGACTCGCTTAGTGCCGTGCATGCAATTAATACTAAAAAAACTCACAAAAATCTTCTTGTGAGTGCGTCTTCTTATGAGTCTTGCGTGCACAATACTTAGCGAGTGTCGTACAGGGTAGAGGTTACAACTTAACATTTTGCTGGGTACCTAGCCATTTCGGCATAAGTGGAAATGAGAAAGCTGACCGCGCGGCAGCCTTTGCCCAGGGAAGCGATGTCACACCTTTTGAAGTTCCCTTATGTGATCTAGTCCGTCAGTTAAAGAGAGATATTAATAAAAACTGGCAGGACTTCTGGGAAACACAAACAGTCAACAAGTTGCACACCGTAAAACCGCACATTGGAAAGTGCCTGTAACACTTTCAGAGCCGACTGCACGAAGTTTTGTTTAGTCGGCTCAGATTGGGTCATACTTTCTTGACCCATGGGCATTTGTTACGAGGAGAGGGCCCACCAGCGTGCACAGAGTGTGGAGCTGACCTGTCCATTTTGCATCTACTTATTAGCTGTCCTTTTCTCGAGGTACATCGTCAACGCCATTTTTCTTTCCTCTATGAACACTGTGTACCTCTCCATCCGGCATTGCTGCTGGGTGATGAGGCTCATGTTCCGTTTGAGAGCGTTTTTTAAGTTTTTTAGAGATGTCGGGATCATTATTGAGTTGTAGTGTCACAATTCCCCTTTTATGCAGAGATTTACACACCCTCTGAAACCTTGAATATTTTTTATCATTTTAAAATAATCAGTATATTTTTAAATTAAATTTATTTTACACATCAGAGTTTTGGCGCATTATGATCTTTGTTGTCGTTGCGCCACTAAACTCACAATCATCATCATCAGGGATACCCATGTCACCGATACCCATGTCAGGGATACCCAGCTCTGCCGAGTATCAAGGGTACTCGTTTTGAACAGCTTTTCCATCGTAAGCCTGCGGTTGTCCCACCGCTGTGCATGCGCATTCAAGACGAGGTTCAGTCATATGGTTTTTCCGAATATAGTTGTCAGGTTGTAAAAGCAAACGGTAGAGTTCCTCTGTGGCAGCCAACTCCAAAGCATAACTCTTCGTTAACTAAATATAAGAAACACGATACTCCGCCTGTTGTGCTACAGCAGGAATTTCTGCCACTAAAGCAAAGTTTCGGAGAGCATGTAGCCTTTTATACAGACGGGTCGAAAACCAGTACAGGAGTTTCATGTGCGAAGATAACGGAGGCTTCTACAAGATCTCACCGCCTGCCAAATATGTTATCAATCTTCAGTGCTGAGGTTTATGGTGTAATCTTAGCACTCAATTACATCTTAGAACATCACGTCAAATCTTCAGTCATTTACATTGACTCACTTAGTTGCCTACCAGCCATATGTAACATACAGATGTCAAAGAACCTTCTTGTACGGAGAGCGCCATGCCTTGCCAGTACAATATTCAACAAACATCTCCATTTAAACTTTTGCTGGGTACCCAGTCATGTGGGCATACCCGGCAACCAACGTGCTGATGGAGCTGCTACAGCTGCAATTTCTTTTAAAGGGACTCTGACCAGAAGTTCGACAAATATTTCGTTTGCATCTATTACGAAGGTATAATATGCCTCCAAGCCACACGCGAAATATTTTGGCTGTGCGCGAAGGCAAAGTTTGCCAAACGGGGAGCTGAAAACTGGCTTCGCTTTTACCCCTCAACTCGCGCAATCGGGGCCGAAATCTAGCCTCTTTGCAGTGGACATCCGCCAATTTCCGTGTGCGTGACGAAATCACGAGGCCCACGTTTCATTGGGCGCCCGGACCGGAAGTTCTGTTGTTAGTGAGAGCGCCGGCATCCGTCCGGAAAGCGATCTTCAATATGGACGTCGAAGGAAGAAATGCGGAGACTTCGAGCCCGGAACTTCTTTCTGACCTTTCTGCGATCGAGAGGAAAATTCTGCGTGCTGAACACCTCGGTAGGCTTTCGAAACGTCGCCGATGCCGCGAATGCGAGACGAAGTTAGAGCTCTACGAACATCAGTCACAGATGAAGCAAACAGCATGAGCCGCCTGTCTTCAGGTAAGCGATGAGCTTTTTAACGCACACTGTGATCGAACATGTAAACGTTCTCAGAAATTTCGTGTTCTGATATCTAATGCGCACTTGCTGTTCATGGTGCCGGTGTGGCGGTGTGTCATAATGCCGAAGGAGATCGAATGCTTGTGCTGCAAGGAGCTCGAAAACACTGCCGAATGACAGCAGTATGAGTGCATTACAACCCACAAAGATTTCCAACTTCTATTCTTCAATATGACTGTCCTGAAGGTCGCATATTGAACTCCGTGGGCAGCGCGAACCTATGAGCGACTATATTCACAAGTAAGTCACATGTGTCCTTGTCGAACGATGTTAAAATTTGGGCGCCCAAAACTGGTTTGGTCCTGCAATAAAGTCGTTAAAAACTCCAGTACAGGGCGCAGCACATAAAAAGGCTATACAGTACACGACTCTGAACTGGAGAAAACCAATGTAGGCAATTTTGTAATTGTCAGTGTGCTGTGTCCTGAGTCACGTTTTTATGTATTGCCCTGTGCATAATGTTTTAGCGTAGGTTTTTAGCGATATTGAGTGTTCTTGACTGTCGATTCAGTGAAAAGTAAAACAATGTTGAGTTCTAAAAGAACACAGCATGTGTAGTAATGTACAAGGTGTGGGCAGGTAAACTGTAGTTGCTCTCAGGTACATGTAGAAATGACATTGCACACACACTGTACTGTAACCGGTTACCTATTTGCCTAAACTATATTTTATGTACATCTGTGTACATGCAGATACACTGCGTATCGCCAGTTTGCAAGGTGAGTACGGCACAAGCTTGGGAAAAACAAGATCATGGTCATCCCAGCCTGTGCAGTGAAGAGAGTCTGGCAAGCCTTTCCCACAGTAAATGCCACAGGCTTCAAGTACCCAAGATCCTAACTGGGGGTACCTCTTCGCACAGCTCGTCTATCACATTTAAAATAATTCAGTATCTGTATTTAGGATGATCTATAGCTCTCAGGATGATGCATAGTTCATGAGTTCAACATGTTGTGTTGAAACACAACACTAGTGCTTTTTAATGAGTCTTGCGGAACGATAGATGAGCACTCCTTTCGTGACATTGTGTACCATTGCTACAGTGAACAATTTCTTGAGCAAGACTGATGAACGAACAAAAAATAGTCTTGTCTTCCAAATATGTATGTTCCTTGTAACTTCCGTATTTGTTAAGTGACCCATGTTGATGTCCCCCCTCATGTAATGCCTGCAATGGCCTTTGAGATATATTCATAAATAAATAAATATCAAAACCGGAAAAAGATGTAACACGTATCCTCTCTTTGTGTGTATGATACATAAACATTCTCATAAGATTTGTACGTAGTCACACTTTGCCTCATTTTGCATAAAGCCTAGTTGCACCTCTTACATCATCTCCACATCTTCATCTCCAAAGCAGTACAAGGCTAAAGTAATCAGCTACTACATAAAAAGGAGGAGAGGAAAACAAACGCTGGCACATCTAAAATTCGAAGAAACCCTGGTGCTTTCACGGGGCTACTCACGGCTCAGTGCTGGATCAGATCCCGATGGAAAACAGCTTTTCTGAGCCTCAGTGATAGATACCCTTGATTGCACTGACTGTGAGGCACAACTCATTGGCTTGGTGGCAAGTGGGCTTGCGTCTGATAGTAAGATTTGGAAGAAAGGGAGCAAGGAACATCTCTCTATGGTCTTAAGAAGGATATCAACATTACCTGTGAAGGTACAGCATTTCGTGTTGCTTTCAGTAAGTACAACACTCCTCATAGCAGTTACCATTCGTGTTGGGAAAGCATGCTGAAGTTAGCTCAGGCAGTGCATCCAGAACTGTGAATCGGGTTCATAGAGAGCACCTGGTGAGAGGGACAGCAACAGTGTCCAGTAAAGACTCTCCAGGAATTTTGTGCAGGTTTGGGGGACACAGCTTTTAATAGAGTTGATGGAAAGCAGGGTGTGTGAAACACTGACTTCTGGTAGATGAATTCTTGTTATTTATAACCAGGTACCCATGTTCTAGTAATCTAGAAAAAGCCTTGGCTCTCTTGGAGGAAATTGCTAATGAATCTGAGTGTCTTTTGTGGAAACAGGTTGTAACTGCCTTTCTATCCACCCTTCTTAGTTGCCCTAGCAAAAGCAAATATGTAATGCTGTACACCATATCTGATGCTAGCACACTAATTGCTTTGAGTGTTCTCAGGCTTCTGAAATGGAGCTACCTCGTACATACGCTGTGCCATGTCGGCAAGAACATAAATCAGATTGCCTTTACTTTTTAAGTTGGCCCTTCAGTGCTTCATGTGACTGCAAGGATGGCACCCCCAAAACAATAGGCAGCAAGAATGATTTCTGCAATGTATTGAGCTTTGTAAAACAACAACTTTATTTGAAAATATATTCCAAAAGCCGGCTGACAACCTCATAATGTAGCGTCCTTTACTGCAAACACCGCTCAACACAACGAATAAACACAGAGCGTAAACGTTTTGTCGCCTATCCGAGTGGCATCATCAGTACAACAAAGGCCAAAGATGAGCACATCAGCCTATCTAAGAGGGAATCTTACACATCCGATAGGGGGCCACGGTATGTATTACAGGCTGAAGCATCACGCCTGATAAAGCAGGATTCTAAGAACTTTCTAGGGCCCCATCGCTAGTCATGAGCAAAGGTTACTGCACCATCAAAATATATGTCCCTTAGGACAGCAGTGGTAGACTGATTCGGTCCTGTTTAGTTAAGCTAAGCATTAGTAGCCCTGGCAACTGGCTCTTTTAGTCTTGTCCCACGTCTTTTGTCTATCTCGCCAATGTAGGTTGCATCACATTCTATGCACTCAACTTGATATGCACAGTCAAAATGCCTGATGGGCACAGTGGCCTCCAAATAGCGTATGAAATACGTTGGATGAAAGGAATGCGGACCACCGATTTGACTCCTTTGATGTTGTTTTTGATTGTTCTCTGTTGGAGGGATGATGCCACCTGGATAGGCAATGAAATGTTTACTCTCTTTATTCTTAATTGTTGTGTTAAGCCAGTGTTCTGAGTAAAGGATTTTACATTGTGAACTTTGTTTGAATGATGATTAGTGGCGAGCTTCATACCCTGGGCCACTACTCTAACAATTGCTTGTGGTAGTGTGGCGAAATGGAATAACGAGCCTTGTAGACAATTTACTTGGCAATATATTTATTTATCTATCATAGGTTGAAGAACCCAGTGTGGTGTTACATAACGGAGGGACATGTAATCATACAAGACCGATCACCAAAAGTCCTTGCTTTTGACTAGATTAAAATGTGAAGCAATTGTAACATAAGAAATGCTGCATGGTGGCGATATGATAGGTTCTCCTCACGAGTTGTCGCCACGGTTACGGTTAGAAACTGCATATCCAGGTAGCAGGATCAAATTTTAATTAGGCTACTTTGGCCAACACGCGAGCATAGAGCACAGTGTCAAAAGCCCTTACAAAATAAAAAGAATACTACATCTACGTGGACCCAGAAACCAAGACAGTTTGAAATGCTGTGAACGAATTCCACTACGTTAGTTTTGCCTGAATACCCTTTTCTAAAGCCATGCTGGAATTTAAAAAAAAGGAATCGACATGGTAGTACATGATGTCCTCCATTAGTTTACAGGGAACCCTAAAAAGTGGAGCTGGTTAATAGATAGAAGGAGCATAGTTGTCACCTCTTCTGAAGACAGGAATAAGCTTGAGACCTATGTCCTCGACTCGCACACATACTAAGAACCTTTGACACAGATTAACGTATCTTCATTCCAGCTCTTTCACTTTCACATGTTCATCTCTGTTGAGTGGTCTGTCATTCTTGTAATACAGATTGGAATTGAAATGCAGGTGCATAAGGGATGCTCTGAAAGAAAAGTGTTTGGTTTTAGTCCTCTTAATGTTTCTGAAAACGAAAACAAACTTCACGGTGACTATGAAATGAGCAATTCCAGGATGACAGCAAAAAATATATCTCGCCATATCATTATATCCACCTGGCACTTCAATTGAATAATGGCAGTTGAAGATGATGATGATTCAATTTAATGACGCATAAGCAACTTGGGCTATAGTGCGCCAAAACCATGATAAAACTGTGACTTGTTAAATATCAGACGATTATACTAAAACAATATACTTTGTTGGTTGGTAAATTGAGGTATAGACAAAAACATGATATGATAAAAATAAGCAATTGAAGAAAAGGCAATTGTTGGCTTTGTGTGACTGATGTCGAGTTTGCCACACTACGTGTTGAATAATAATGTATGCTGATACGCTGTAGCATATAAAGTACAATTATACACACGCTCAATATGTGGTGGATATGTGAAACCAATATACACATACTTACATTTCAAACTTTCTTGAAAAAGGCAGTCCAAGTCTGTCGGATTTGCCAGACTCTATACAAAGCCAGTAAGCACAGTGTGGAATGATTGATTCATCTTTCGAAGGCAGAGGTGCAGCTACCACGACGCTTCGTCATCTCAATGCTTCGGAGCGGCATAGCCTAGTAAGAAGCCATCAGAAGGATCTCATAAAGATAACTTGGTTGAAAAAGTGGAGGGTTCTGTGGGATATGTAAGAAAGCATACGCGTTACACAACAGCTACGAGAATGATCGACTGCACCTGCATGGTTGTCAGTACCTAGACTTGGAACTGAAAAATAAATGTGCTAACCTTGTTGATACTACTTTTCCGTCAGGACCACACGAGAGCACATTTGGTTTCTTTAGTTGAAGGTATCATCAGGTCCCCATGCTCCTTTGAGATGCAGCAGACAGAAGTTCGCTGAGGCGAGTGACTGCCGTTGCGGTTCGTCGCTTCGCAGCAGATCAAGAACAGTACACCGCAACGATAGGTGAAACGTTCAGAATATGGTGACCAACACCAACCCAATGACCCGAACAAAAAGGATGAACCGGGAGTCACACAAGTTCGCAGTTCGCAAGCTCGGCATACGGCATCCATTACAGCTGACCGGATACGGAAGCATATATCGAACGCCGTGTACAGATTGAAAAGAAAATCGTAGAAACTGTTGCAGGTGATAAACGCAGGGTATATTTTTCTTTTTGAGGCTCTGTAATAAAAACATATTAACGTAGAAATGCCATTTCATGAAGGAAATTGACAGATATTGCGTGACCACGTGACGCGTTTGAGCCAATTGTGGGTGTTGCGAGTGGCCCCCGTGTTGACGTCATCTTGATGGTGGGCCGGGGTGGATATTCTATATAAACGTATGTTTTCTCGGTTTGACGCTAGGCGTGCTGCACTCGGATGAAGTCGAATGTTTAAAATTCGAGTTTAGAGTAACCGTGGGGTTTTAATGCGTGAATTTTCGCATGGAGAGTCCTTGTTGGGTGCTTTATCGACTACAAGTACGAAAGAGCTCCCACAGTTTCTGGTCAGAGTCCCTCTAACACAGGGTTCGGAAAAACCCGGGTTTTTTTAAAAAAGCCCGCCCCAGTGGGTTTTTTCGGGTTTTTCGGGTGCTGGGATTTTTTTTTCGAACTGCTGCATATGACACGCAACAGCCGTCCTCCACCTATTTTTCATGTTTCTGGAAGAAATAATTGTTTGCCGCTGTAGAATTTACGGTAAAGTAACCTCCGAAGCAGTCGTCCCTTTTCCTTCTTTTCTTTTTTTCCCTTCGTTTCTGTATTTCACCCGCGTGTGGGCTTTATTGGGTTTTTCAGCCCGGGTGGACCCAAAAAAAACCGGGTGGGTTTTTTTAAACTGGGTCCATTCGGCGAACCCTGCTCTAACATGACTCCATTCGATGTTCATCCTCAAGACTTCGTGGCGGTCCTAAGAAGAACAATAAATAGGAAATGGCAGCAACACTGGAACCAACACCACTAACAAACTCCGCCTAACGAAAGGTACCATAGGGAATCAACCAAACAATTTAGGAAACCGATTTCATGAAGTAATTTTAGCTCGATTAAGGCTCGGTCATACTTTCATCACGCATGGTACTCCGTGGAGAGGAGCCTCCCGAATGCACATGCTGGGGTGAGCAACTCTCTGCTGTGCACATCCTAATCACATGTCCATTACACGAAAATCACCGTCGTCACCATTTTAAAGAATTTTACCAATATCACATGCCTTCTCACCCTGCTCTATTGCTTGGGGATGAACCGTTTTTACCCTACATGAGAATTTTCAACTTTTTTAGATATAGGCTATTTAAATGTCCTGTAAGTAAATGACTTTCTCTTTTACTGTGGTTTACATCTCAAATTCTGAGATAATTGGGTTTTAATTGAACAGTTAGTTTTACCTTTCCACACACATCACAGTTTTGGCGCATTAGAGTCTAGTTGCTCATGCGCCATAAAAACTGCAATCATCATCATCATCATCGAAAGAAAGAAAAACAGCTTCATAAAAAAATTACATCTTCGTGAATTATGGAAATTAGAATGTCAAAATACCTTGTAGATAAGGTTTTCCTCCACTCGCATACCGTCAATGCGAAACTAATGTACACGTAGTCCTAGTTGTTTTATTTTAAAAATTCTGTATTAAACAGGGCTAGGACCACGAAGTATGCTGTTGTGGCACGTTCCCGTCTATTTTGTGTGTGTGTGCATTTCAGCTTGGACAAACTTTTACAAAAAGCCACGAGAGCACGTAATTTTCACGGTTGAGTTCTACGGTCAGGCGCGTATCTTTTCCAAGAAAGACAATAATGACTAGTAAGGATGACTAATTAATGAAATTCATTAATTAACTCTTTAATTAGTACGTCTTGAACAAAAGCCAGATACCGATATGGGAGACTGTCCTAGTTAAAATCCACACCACTTTTAAAAGTTTTGAAACACACACGTGTATTAAAATATCCATCCCTGAATTTTGACATGCAAATGGGCCAAAACCGAAACCGTGGCAACCACGTTTGGGGTGGTGGTCTTCACGGTACGGGATCTGTATATACTTCTGTATGTCAACTGCGCTCGCAACTATATTGTCTTGGCTGAGAAACCGTATGTTTTTGGAACGTAGAGACAGGAAGAAGGAGTCATAAAACACGAATATACTTCAAGTACTCTTCCCCTTAGGGAAGTGAGAGTTCTCCGTTCCTTTGCCACACGCTGTGAAAATGAACCGCCGTTTTTATACCAGCTATTTGTTGACTGTATGTTGCACTAGTGTCAGCGCGCTGAGCGGTGGAGCAGTTGAGCTGGAATTGGAATTAGAATTGGAAATGAAGCAAAAATAATAAGTAATACTAAAAAGAAAAAGAATGAAAAAGTGTTGAGCTATCTGAGCTGATCGAGGTCGGTTCACTCTGGAAATTGTTGCACCGAGTACTAGCGCCGCCTTCTCAGCTAAAACTGTCCCTCTGTTGAACGTTGAACTGTCCTTCTGGCTCGCATGGCCGCGCTCATGAAATCAGCAATCAGCTGTTCTCGTTTTGTGGAGTGTGCACCAAACTGTTTGCAGATGTTCCTCAAGGCTGGGGATGCCCTTTTAGCCATTTCTGCCTGCATTTGACACACGGTCATAATAATAAAAATCAACCAGACAATCAAGATTGTTTCAGGAAAAATAAGGCCTGTTTTTTGTTTGTTTGAAAACGGATATGTAATGATAAAAGGCGTATGCGTTTTATCATATATATCATAAAAAGGCGTATGCCTCCCGTTTTCGACAAATCAGGGCAGATAACGATATCATTCGGGATGATGGTTGGCTAGGAGCGTGCTATGCGGAAAGTTCATTTTTAAAAGTGTACGACGAAAGAAGCCTACATTTATAGGATTCTTTAAGGAGGGATTTGATGATTCTGATCTCGTAATAAAGTACATGAAAGGAGCACAAAGCAAGTTTATGCTCTATGAGTTGTCGCCTCCACACACAGCGTAGAACCGTGCCAAGTTTTATCCCTACTACAGAACGCCTGCTATTATTATGAATACACTGCTTATCGTTAAGATGCGCGACACCTGAACTTCCTAATGCACGGCTAAAACATAATTTGTAACGTTCACCGTGTAAAAACGAGGGTGTTAGACGCGCCGTGCTCGTGTCATCTTTCATCTCAAGTCTTAAGGGGGGGGGGGGGGACTCAGCCTGCGTTGCTTGTAGACGAGAATCGAACAAAAGGAATTTGGAACTTTCTCCAAGTTACTCTGACAAACTTGCCGCTCCCCCCCCCCCGAAAAAAAAGAGAGAAATGAACGAACGAACTCCTAAAGATGGAGCTCAAAAGCAAAGAGCTGAGCAAAACGTTACTGAAAATAGCTCAGCTGAGTAGCTTAGTTACAGTATCGAGTTACTGGTGACGGGTTACCCCCAACAACATGGAACGCGTGAACAACTTGATAATCCGTATGACATGTGTCAGAATCGTTCTACCCTCTTTAAGAAAATACACCTTTGTGCACCTTTGTTAGTACAAGGGCAATATACATACAAATCGAGAATGGCATATTTAGTGTGGCTCGTACCTGTGAAAAAGTTTAATGTATTAAGAAGGTGCCTTTTCGCATACATTGGCTTTCTTGTTATGAGGGCCTCTTACTATGGATACCCGAAGTCCTTTTAAAAGAAAAACAACAGAGCATACCAGATTGTATTCCTTTCAAGCAAACATCACAGCGCGATAGGTTCATAGTGTTCTAACCGAAGTGCGGGGTGGATTCGGAAAGTGGAAGAGGGCTTGAGGTCAGGGTTACACTGAGAAAAGTACACCGCACTACAAGACGCACACGTTATTGTATACAGACCAAATAGCTAAACTGACAGTTGTCAGCATGAAATGACAAGGTCCGCTAGAAAAATCTTGACCGTCATCACTGGCTCTGAGGCAGAGATCTGGTGGAGGACACTTCAATGATACCTCCATCAAGGCATTGATACCTTTAAGCACGCTCTGGTAGTGGTCCAGCATGACATTCTGAATAAAAGGTCAGGATAGCTTTCATTCACTCACAATTTGAAACAAATTGACATATCATGCGTCGATCATATTACGCAAACGGATTAAAGCGGAATAATTTATTCACTTCGGAAGTTTTTTTTTCTTCTTTGTATTTAGAATGACTACAAAAACGAACCTTGAGCTGAAGACCTCCAGCATTCCAGTTTTGTAGGCACGCAGGAGTTGGAAAGCACAGTAGGCACGCAGTCGTCCTGAGAAATTGTTATATTTCGTTTGATGTGAAATACACAATACATACGATTCCACACTTTACTGAGCCATATTTTCACCAAAACGTAGTTCATTATCCTAAAAGCAACGCAAAAACCACAATGGATCACCGAAATCGAAACTATGTGATGCTGCACTGCTAAGTTTCGAGAGAAGCCTTCTAGAACGGTGTCATTGAAGTTCAAAAGCATATCTATGAGTAACGTTTACCAATGCGAGGAATACCACAAGAAGAAATAGCACTTACCCCTCGATGAATCCTTAAAAATGTCGGAATTCCTCGAAAGTTTCGGGAGCACGGCAGAACAAATTCGTTACTCACAGCGGGAGCGACGGGAACTCTGACAGTGCAAACACGGCTGGATGATCGAGGAACATCATTGGCCAGATTCGAAACTGTCGGTCATGTGATTGCAACACTCGGTCCCGGCGTCGGGAACTTGGCGCCCCCATCGCCCGGCAGCAGCCGCAGTAGCCCCCTCCTGCACTCACGGTTGGGTCGCCGCAGGAGGGAGACCCCCACGTATAGCTGTGCGTGGCTTTCCCGTGTCTGGGGAAAGGGGGATCCTGGCGGTTGAGTGGACCCGGAGGTTGTTTAGGACCCTTCGGGGCCCCTCCGGGAAAGCAACACACCGCTTTGGCCCCTGCTTCCCATAGACGGGTGATCCTGGAAGGCCCGGCCAGGACTATTCAGCTAGTCGCCATCTCCCTGTTCATTGCTTTCTCTTTCTCTAGTTCTTCAACCCCTCTCTTTCCTTTTTCACCTTCTTTGGCGGCAAGGGTCAACCTTGGGCAGTACTTCTTCCTTTAGAAAACTGCACTCGGGTATAGTGCAGAGGCAGTGTTAACGTGTGGGACACGTTCCCTCGTTGGGCTCCATGGTGCGTGACACACTTCTGCACCGAATCACTTCCTCCACTTTATGGATAGCACTCATACAAAAAACCCTGATCGGCGCCACAAAAGGCACCGCACCGAAGTTCAAACGTTGCAGTTCTTCAACTCCACTGCAGAACCATGGTTCCCGAAGATTCTCATCCTTCAGGCTGAGGATCAGTCAAAAGCACTAGCTAGTGCATCTCCGTTCCTCGTTGCTAAAACTCTTGAACAAGTCATTGGCAAAGCATACAATGCAAAAAAATTGAGAACTGGTGACATCCACATTGAGGTACAGAACCGGCAACAGAGCTCAGCACTGTTGTCGCTAAAGCAAATTGGTGATATTCCAGTCTTAGTGACTGCGCACCGCACGCTCAACACAGTCAGAGGTGTTATCTCTTGTGAGGAGCTACTGCAGTGCTCCGAGGCAGAGATCGAGGAGGGTTTAAAAGACCAAGGGGTGATCAGTGCCAAACGAATATCCATCCGCAGGGACAACAAGGAAATACCTACCAGGCACGTCATATTATCTTTCCAGTTGCACACACTCCCCAAAAAAGGATCTTTCTCTGAAGCGGTGCGCCGGGGAGTGGCATCGCTCAGAGTATCCGTGGGGACCCAAACTTGTGGGCCTCCACTCCACACTCCCCAAACACAAGAAAAGTCTGCGGAGAGTTCGCCTCCGCCGGCTCCCGCCACAATCTCTACGGAGGTTGATGGTGCGTTTTCAGTTTGGGATGGGCTCACTGGGAGCTCATCCCAGACTGCCACACACTCAATGGAGCTTGACGACGATGACTGCATGTCGCAGAAATCGTCGTCAAGTCTTCCAAGTACTCTAGACCAGAGAGCTCCTTCTCAAGGGAAGGAGCAAAGAGAAAAGCACGGAGGTCGTGGTAGAGGCAAGTCGAAGGAGAAACAGAGGCTTCCCCCGCCAAGGGTCATACCCCCTTAACACACAATGTGCAGAGTCCCTTTGCTCTTCCTTACTTCCATTCTAATTATGGGACAGGTTCTCCTTCAGTGGAACTGTCGAGGCCTCTACAGCAACATTGATGATGTACACGATCTTTTTGAAAAGTACACAGCCGTCTGTTTCTGCCTACAAGAGACATACCTACACGAAGAAAACCTAAACCCTTTCCGCCGACATAATATTTTCAGGAAGGACCGCACAGACAGCGCACGTGCATCTGGTGGGGTGGCTGTAGTCCTTCCACAGTGCATACCTGCAAAACATTTTCCACTCGTTACAGACTTGGAGGCAGTAGCAGTCGAAGTATGCCTCGACAGGACTTTCGCGGTTTGTTCACTGTACCTGCCCCCATCAGTGGTAATAGAGCAAAGAGATTTCGAAGACTTATGCAATCAACTCCCCCAGCCGTTTATGATTTTAGGCGACCTGAATGCCCACAATCCTTTGTGGGGAAGTTCAAAACTAGATGCACGGGGGAAAATGTTGGAGAGGGTCCTCCTTTCGGGGTCACTCTGTCTTCTGAATACTGGGCTACCTACATATGTGAACTCTTCAACACAAAATTTTTCTTGCATAGACATTTCACTATGCAGCCCATTCATTTTCCAGTTTCTTGACTGGACAGTCGAACAGAATCCCCGAGGTAGCGACCATTTTCCGCTCATTATTAAATTTCGTGGTCACACTAACAACATAAGAACACGTCCACCACGGTGGAAATTACAAGAGGCAAATTGGGAAATATTTGAAAGAGAAGCCAGTTTCCCATCTTCTGCTTTTCAGGGTTTGAATGTTGAGGAGGCAAATAAGTTGATCACTCATACAATTATAAATGCCGCTGAACAGTCCATTCCACAAACATCTGGCCGACTCCCCAAGCGCTCCAAGCCTTGGTGGACGAGCGATTGTGGAAGCACACGCAAAGAACAAAACCGGGCGTGGGGTGTCTTTCGACGGCACCCCACTACAACATACCTAATTGCTTTCAGGAGAGCTAGAGCAAAAGCACGTTGGACGCGAAAGCAAGCAAAGAAAGAATCTTGGAGAAATTTCGTATCATCCTTAAATGCTACAACTCCATCAAAAATAATATGGGACAGACTAAAAAAAAAAAAAGGGCGACTATACAAGCTTCTGTGTACCATTGTTAGAAATAAATGGTACAGTGTGTCAAAGTATGGAGGAGCAGGCCAATGCCCTCGGGGAACATTTCCAACAAGTGTCAAGTTCATCGCATTACAGCAGAGATTTACTAAAAATTTAATCATCTGCTGAAAGGCAAGCAATTGACAGTGGGTCAGATGAGAAGTGTGGTTACAACTCACCTTTTTCAATGGCGGAGCTACAAAGGGCTCTGTCATCCCCTAAAAACTCGGCACCTGGACCTGATCGCATAGTGTACTCCATGCTTAAACATCTGTCTTTAACTTCATTAAAGTCTCTCCTGGATTTCCTTAATTTTATCTGGCGAGAAGGTGTTCTCCATTCTGGCTGGAAGGAGGCAACCATAGTTCCACTGCTAAAGCCAGGGAAAGATCCCTCGCACCCATGCGGTTACCGACCCATAGCGCTGACAAGTTGTCTGGGGAAGACCTTTGAGCGCATGGTCAATAACCGTCTTATGTATTTTCTAGAAGAAAATAATTGTTTAGATAAATATCAGTGTGGCTTTAGAGCTGCGTGCTCAACAGTCGACCAACTTTTGCGTTTGGAGACTACCATTAGAGAAGCCTTCGTCAGGAAACAGCACTGTATGTCTGTTTTCTTCGATCTAGAGAAGGCATACGATACAGCATGGCGATATGGTATCCTTCGAGACTTGCATGCACTTGGTATACGTGGCAGAATGTTCCAATGTATTACCAATTTCCTACAGGGGAGAACTTTCAGGGTACAAGTTGGGACAACACTATCTCGTTCATTCATCCAGGAAAATGGTGTCCCGCAGGGGTCCGTACTTAGCGTGACCCTTTTCATCGTAAAAATGAACTCTATAGCAAGTGTTATCCCTACAACAATCAAGTATTCATTGTACGTCGACGATGTTCAGATTTCTTATTGCTCCTCTAACTTATCGGTGTGCGAACGTCTTTCTGTCTGTCGAAAAACTGTCGAAAAACTGTCTTTCTCGGCTCACCTGAAAACTCTCAAGAAAAAATGCATTAAGTCTTTGAACATTTTAGAGGTACTCTCACACCGATCATGGGGCGCAGATCGCGATACATTACACCGGATCTATGTCTCCACTGTCCTTTCAAAACTTGATTACGGTTGTGTGGTGTATGGGTCAGCACGGCCTTCTACTCTGAAAATGTTGGACCCTGTACATCACCCGGGACTGCGCCTGGTACTTGGAGCATTCCGGACCTCGCCAGTCGAGAGTCTTTACGTAGAAGCCAATGAGTGGTCTCTCGAAAGACGGCGGTTCTACCTGAGTACGTCATATGCATTAAGGATTAGAGGTTACCCACAAAACCCGGCGATCCCTGCTGTAAGAGAGACACAATATAAACAACTCTTTTTGAACAGACCTTCAGCGGTATTGCCATTTAGTATGCGCATGTCGCAGGAAATTGAGCGCTATGACTTTTCAGAATATAACTCTTTGATCCTTGAGTCCAGCAAAAAAATCTCACCATGGCAACCTTATCCAAAATGTGATAAATCACTGACCAGATTCGACAAACGTGATACGCCAAGCATTGTATTGAAACAGGAATTCGAGCACCTAAAGAGAACCTTTGGCAGCCATATTGAATTCTACACTGATGGATCAAAAACAAATACCAGGGTTTCATGTGCTATGGTTACTGGAATAGTTACACATTCACACCGTCTAAGCACCATGTCTATTTTTACTGCTGAAGTGTATGGAATAATTTTAGCCCTCAACTACATCCTACAAAATCACATAAGATCCTCAGTAATATACACAGATTCTCTCAGTTCTCTGCAGGCTATTTGTAACATACACCCCACTAAAAACCTGGTAGTTGCTCGTGCAAGGAGCCTGGCAAGCACTATAGCTAATAGGGCCTATCAGCTACTCTTCTGCTGGGTACCCAGTCATGTTGGGATACCTGGCAATGAGCGAGCTGATCATGCTGCTACGGCTGCGCTAACAAGTGACATAACCCCTCTCGAAATTCCATATCAAGACCTCAAACTATGTCTAAAAAGATGCATTAATAACGACTGGCAGACATCCTGGGACCAGCAAACCAATAATAAATTACACAGTATCAAGCCCTATGTAGGCTCCAGTTCACCTGGTATGTCCAGTCGACTATATGAAGTGCTATCCTCTCGCCTTCGTTTGGGACACACATACTTGACGCATGGGTATCTTCTACGAGGAGAAGACCCACCGAAATGCAACCACTGTGGAGAACAGCTTTCAATCATTCACATCCTCATCACGTGTCCAGCGCACCAACATCTTCGTCAACATCATTTTGCTCCTTTTTATAGAACCTTCTTGCCCCTCCACCCAATGCTTCTGCTGGGTGATGACAGCTTTGTTCCTTTTGAAAACGTGTATAGGTTTTTTAAAGATACTGGGTTTTTAAAGCATCTGTGATTTTAAATACTAATGCACAGTTACTCACATTTTAGTCCTACACACGTACCTTTTAACTAACTAGTCTTCAGTGGTATTTGGCGCATTATGGCCTTTGTAGCTGATGCGCCAATAAAACCCGAATCAAATCAAATCAAATCAAAAGCAACACTCGGCGCCTGACAGTCTGGGAAGAAAAATCCGTTGCCGCACCCCGGTCATGTGACTGCTTATCGTGAAGTGATCAGAGCAGCATCGGGGAGCGATCCTATATTATTGTTTACATGGCCAAAAGCAGACCAGACCGGGAAATGATCAGGGCACTGTCAGGGGACGACCTTATCTTCTCTTGCGCTCTACCTCCTGTGTTCCCACACCGCTGGGAACCAGTCGGGCACTATCGCCCGTTCAGGAGTCGAAGCCCCCATTGCGTTCCCATTCTTTTCCCGAGTGTTTGTGCTGCCTGGGGCTATAAGTCCGCATCGTGATGCTCCACTGGTCACTGACAAATGTACTAAATGCACGAAATGAGTTAGAAACAGTGGATTGAGCAGGAAGTTGGATGGATTGCCGTGAAAGCGCTGTCTCAAATATGTGACCGGCGGGACGATACAGCAAGAAGGACAAAAACTTTACGGCAAGCTGCTTCTCTTTCACACTAGCTTGGTTGTAGTGGCAGACTACCACATTGAATTAGTTTCCATTTTATCTTCTCCTTTGAATTTCTATGCAGGCAGCTTCAAATTAATCGCTCTTTTTGAACGGCGAAACTAGCACAGCACTGCTAGACGCTCCTGGCTGGTACCAGGGAATTACGCCGCGTTTCCCCTCGTGGGGCCGTTGCCGTCGACAGAAAACTCTAGCGCACGGTGCCCTAAAAGTGCAATTTTAAGATTAAGCAACACAGCATTTTTAAATGCGTGGAAGGTACTTACACTAAGTGCTAGTACTTAATGGCTAAATGCTTAATGGTGTAAAAAGGAAATACCTCCTCGTTGTGCACGCATCTTTTAAAAAAGAATAGCTGCCCTAAGTACGGCCAGGGCCAGTAAACCTCGCACTCCTCAAAAGAGGCACCGCTCCTCTTCCTTTTTTTTTTTTTATCTCTTGGAACTTTTTCCAGAAATTGTCTCTTATTGACTTCCATTTGTTCTGAGCTGCGTCAACTGCATGAAATAAATGTTATCTACCTCAATACCAGTATAATACAGTATAATAAATACCACAGACATGTACATAACTTAACATGCTCAAGCTAGTCTTATCTTAAAATATCTTAAAATTATTTTAGTATTTGAGCACATCCAATTTTAGCATTTAGCATTTTTATTTTATAATTTTGATTTAGCATTTGGTATCTAACTTCAAAACCTAGAAGTAATTTGTACTGACTTCCTAAGTTACTCCTGAATGTGATCTATCAAAGCTCCCCCCCCCCCCCTCCTCCCGCCAACATCCACGCAGATATTTTACGACATCCCCGTCCACGGATATTCCTAAGATTTTCATTTCTGGGTGTGTGACAGCTGTTTTAGCCCTTCGAGCAGGTTGTTTTGTGGGGTATTGCACGATCGTTTTAGCCGTTAGGGCCCTGCTGGGAAAACCCGTGCCCCCTTCTATTCCGTCCTGTGTCACCCTACAAGGGGGCTTATGTCAGCAACGTTACACAAATCTGTCACAACATAAATGCAATAATGACCACACCATGAGGCTTGTGGTTCTGGATATACTATACTGTCAGAAGCACACCACGGATTTGCATGTTTTTTTCCTGGGTATGCCTCACTTGATATCTGCATGTTTTGGGGCAGAATGTTTTGGTAATGCAGTGTGTCGAATCCGGAACCTCAAGTACGAACTAACAGTGTGTTATATTTTCATTTCCTAGCCCTTCCGTATTCGCGTTGAGGAACTAGTAGCCTGAGGAGATGGGAAGGAAACAGCTTTCCTGCTTTTGCTGCTGCATATTTCCCTTGGTGTTTTCATAGTTTCTCTTTTTTTTTTTTTTTGCATAGACTTCAACCCAAAATATTTGCTGACTGTCTTCCACAAGTCTGACATACTCACACCATTATTTAAAAAAAATGACCGGTGTATACTTTTGATGGATTGAACAGTCGCTCACCTTGGATTCCTAGAGTGTCTGCGACCTCCGTCTGACCTCCGACCTCCGTGCGACCTCCGTCGTCCAGAGTATAATCTGGACGGAGGTCGCAGAGTAGGCTAGGGGTTTAGGAGAACTCGTCACAAGCCCGGTCGTCACAGGCCAACTGGTCATAGGTGAGCTCGTCCAGGAGGCCAACTCGTCACAGGGCATCTCGTACGAGGAACTGCCGTCACGCCGGAATAATCGTCACAGTGAACCTGCCACCTGCTCACCGCACCGTACTCCCCAACGTGCGAAATACGTAAAAGGCTCTCCTGACCTAACCTTGGTCAGTCTCTCAACTTTTGTCCGCGCCCCAGCAACGGAGCCCCACGCTGAGTTTTCGTCACTTCCATGCTCTCCGTGCCCTTAGCAAAGACGTGAAATTTGTACGGTCAGCCGTCTTCGGAATCCGGGTTAGCGGAAATGCGGGTCGGGCACTGGACTAATCCCTTTGGTAAAACACGGTGAAACGCATTCCCTTTGGAACGGGGTCAACCTTGCAACCAGTGTTCCGGTGACGAACCAACCCCCTTGACAAGCGTTCCGGTGACAAAAGGACCTCGTACCAGAGTGCCGGTGTGACCAATTATCCTGTGACGAGTCTTCCGGTGACGAGTGGGATTGTGACGAGTGGACCGGTTCCCGTAGGCTAGAGACTGCCATCAGGGAAGCATTTGTCTGAAGGCAGCATTGTGTGTCCGTACTTTCTGACATCGAAAAGGCCCACGACACCGCCTGGGGGTACGGTATTCTGCAGGATCTGCACACTCTGGGAATAAGCGGCCGCATGTTTCGCTGCATTGCCAGCTTCCTTAAAGGACGATTATTTCGGGTCCAGGTTGGATCGACACTTTCTCGCCCATTCATACAAGAGAACGGTGCACCGCAAGGGTCCGTCCTATAAGTGTGACTCTATTCACTGTAAAGATGAACTCCATAGCAAGTGCCATTCCTCCTTCAGTCAGGTATTCACTGTATGTCGATGACGTTCAAATTTCTTGTTCCTCTTCCAGCATTGCTAGGTGCGAACGTCAACTCCAACTCACAATAAACAAGTCGGTGAAATGGTCGCACGGTAATGGTTTTAAGCTTTCCCCGGAGAAGACCGTCTGCGTCTCCTTTTCAAGAGCACGGGGAATGTTTCCCGATCCTGCACTCAAAGTGGGCGACCAGGATATCAATGTAAAGCCTGAGCATAAATTTCTTGGGCTTATATTTGACCGGAAAATGACTTTTGTTCCGCACCTCAAACACCTCAAGGTAAAGGCCATTAAATCTCTAAAGGTACTTTCTCACCGGTCCTGGGGAGCAAATCGTGACACACTCAAGATGATTTACGTCTCCACCGTGCTTTCAAAACCGGATTATGGATGTGTTGTGTATGATTCAGCCCGGCCATCTACACTCAAAATTCTCTATCCAGTACACCACCAATGACTGCGTTTAGTTCTCGCAGCTTTCAGAACTTCTCCGATACAAAGTATGTACATAGAATCGAATCAGTGGTCCTTAGAGAGACGCAGGTTTTACCTCGCTACTTCTTACGCACTCATAGAATCAGAGGTCACCCCGAGAACCCAGCATATCAATGTGTGAAAGATACACAATTCAGACAGCACTACTTGGACAGGCCTTCAGCTGTGCCTTCTACAAATATCAACAAAACATACGCCCTCTCTTCAGGTAGACCAACTAAAATAGAAGCTCTTCTACCTTTTACTTGTATGGTGAACAACTAGGTGAACAATGGATTACGGATAATTAGCTTAACTCAATTTATTTAATTCTTCGTGAAAAACAAAATTGAGAAAGTCATTCTTTCGACCGTCTTTGATCATTTACATTATTTTCTGTTTGTATATTGACATATAATGCAGGGAGGGGGACATGCTTATTAAAAAAAGAAAATGAAAGGCAGCAACCAATTTGCAAAGCTGGTGAGGCATTAATCAGTCAGAACATTACAATCGAATACAATCGCAACGGCATGATTGAATGCCATACATTGGAAGAAAGGTAAGGTACGTTATACCCCGGAAAAAGGAACAGCAAGCCGCCTTCTCTGGCTGACATTTCCTAGCAAAATATATAGACTTCCTCGGAACACAAAAAAGAGAAGACTTTCGAGCCGCCGTTCACGGCATATCATAATAATAATATTTACTATCTAGTGGTCTCTCTGATAAATCTAAGTCGCACAACCGTAAGTATATTTTGGACCTCTATGCGCAAGTCACTCATTCGGCTTTCGCCGAGAGTATCCATGTTAACGATGTCACACAGGCTAACTTAAATTAACTCGCAACGGAACGCTACACAGGTACTACACTTAACACGGCTTCGAATGCCAAGCAGTCCCTTAACTGATGTACAAACACTATTTTAAACAAATTTTAAGCAATACAAAAATATCTTATCTGGCGGGGCAGAAGTCTTTAGAGCTAGGAACGTGCTGTATGACACTGCAGTTGTTGTCCGAGGAAGAATCCTTGGTGGTGATTCATCTCACGTCGGAACCACGTCACACGAACACACACAACAATCGCAGATGAAACCCAGCTAAAACCTAAACCTAGATCTAGCTATCTAAACCTAAATCTAGAGCTAAACCTTCCTTGATCGGGCAAACTGAATACCAGCCATTTTAGACACAGCGAAGCGTTTAAAACTCATTCCCCATATTCATGGGCAATTCCGTTACGGACTGGCTCCCCCTCGTTGCAAGAGCACTTGACTTAGCTCTTCCAACAATGGTCGTCACATGTAAACAGGGACCGGCAAAGGGAGGGACAAAGCTGGTTGACAACGAAGGAAATATCCACACAAGAAAGAATCTGACCACATCCACGAGTCCGGGGCGAACGCCCAGGACTCGTTACACTTGCAGTTGCCCTTGTTACTCTTCAGAATATA
This sequence comes from Ornithodoros turicata, assembly GCF_037126465.1. NCBI lineage: Eukaryota > Metazoa > Arthropoda > Arachnida > Ixodida > Argasidae > Ornithodoros > Ornithodoros turicata. The sequence goes on along the minus strand of NC_088203.1, from coordinate 58,246,402 downwards.
TACAGAGTGTTTGCTCTAACGTGTCCAGAAATTATATTTAAAGCGAGCGATAAAGAAAAGCAAGTGGTACAAGTGGTTCTGCTACTTGAGTAAGAAACAGGTACTGCTTCACCAGTAGCACCTGTTTCTTAGTCAAGTAGCTGAAAACTAGCGCTCCCTTTAAACAAAATGTCTGGACACGTTAGAGCAAACGCCTTGTATATTTGTTTGAGCGCGGAGTTAAGAAAGTTCGAGGAAAAGTCATCCCCGCGTCGTGTGTACTGTCCGTTTGTTCTCGGCGCTCCCATCCTTCCTTTTATTATTTTTAAGAAGAGGATAGCCCTGGCTGTAAAACCATGTTTTTATCGGAGTCGACCACTTCTCCGTCCGTGCTTCTGCCTTGACACGACGTGACCAAGGAAGGACTGAGGGTCCCCGCAGTGTCCATCAGGTGTGTCACATGTTTCATCGTGTGTCACATGTTTCATCGGCCATCAACGCGTCAGGCTTCTATATTTCAAATAGTGCACAGGTTTACAGACGCCTTCGTTTGAAATACGTTTTCGGCTCCGCGGTTTGGCCAAATCGGCCTAAGGCCGGCCCTGAATAAAGGAACCAATCGCTGGATCCCTAGCGCTCTGGCGATTGGTCGCTTGGCAGCGCGGGGTTTTTTCTTCGCAGGTTTCTCCGCAGTGTATGTTTCGGCAGTTTCTTGCACCTCTGCGATGACAGGCCACATAAATGTAGCCTACAGGGCAGTCAAGCAAGAACTACAGATAGGTAAGCAATGTTGGTGAAATAACTGATTTTATTGAAGTGAAAAGCATGCGTCAGGTGTTCACCATTGATTACCGTCTAGATAAAATATCACCAAGATAAAATCAGTGGAAAGCAGGGTGTCGAACCGAAACGCTTTTCGTTCCGGTTTTCGTTCCAGTTCTGTAATAAACGGTCCCGTACCGGTTCTGCTCCGGAGGAAAAAAATAACGGTTCATACCGGTTTTAACCGGTTCCGCTTCTGGTGGGCACATTCATTCCCAGAAAAAAATCAGTGTTGCAACCTGTAAAACCATTTATTCCGCATACATGGTATTTAATATGAATAGGCAGGTGTGAAATTGGTAGCTCCTGGCTCCTGTAGGTTTGTTCAAATAGGCTTTCTCCTTTCTTCAAGCGCATGATACACACGGACTTGTTTGTCGTGATCTCATACGTAAAGTACTTTCTTGCTGGATTGGTGCGATCGTGTCCCATCCGAATGTGCGTTGCTGCTTCCGAGCCAGCAGGCACCACCGCACGAGTACGACGCAAATCGAGGAACACCTTCACTCACAAACGCGCTCGACGGCTCTGTTTTCTTTCCTTCGTGTCCTCTCCACAAAAGAGACACCACTTCGCACGCTCTTGCCCTCGCGGATACATAAATGTATTCAACTTCGCTGCGCTCAAACAAGGGACACGTTGCACGATATTACCCACAGACAAGCCGTTATGCAGCCCCCTTCGGTGCTGTTTAGTTGAGAGTTTGGGCAGATGAAATTAAAACGAACACTACGGTTCATTGGTAGAGAGTCACAACCGGTCACATGTACCTCTAAGTCTTTGTGCGCAAACGATAAAACGTTACAAAGGGAGCCTAAGGGTCATGGTATACCGACATACATTCCACCGTAACCGTAACCTTCGTAAAGTATCCATGACATGACTTGAGAGTACACGACGTCAGTTTCATTCGCCTATTCATAGTCCAAACCGGCGAAGTGTCTTCTTGGACCGAAAACCGTTAAATAAATTCTTTAGTTTTCCCTCCTGAGCGAAAAAAAAAAAAACGTATACGGTTTCGATTCCGTTCCGGTTCGCACCAAAATAGCGTTTTTTTTCGGTTTTCGGTTCTGGTTTTCCGTTCGCTCCGACACCCTGGTGGAAAGCAGTGGCTGTTGCAGCTGACGTTTTTAGCAGGGAGATAGTCTGTTATGCTATGCAGTAAGTCGCCCAGGAGACCTGTGACGCACAGCTCATTACGGCCGCAAATACACGTTTATGGGGTTCCAGCTGATGCTAGTTAAATGAACTTTTGGTTTTCTTGCAAGATTAAACAAGTGTGTTGGTTGATGTGCGATGTTCTACCATGTTTGACCATGTTGGATGATTATATCGGCAGTCGCTGCAACTGGAGTAGCGACACCGCATTTAACATACACTCTTAAAAAAGGTCGCCGAGGTTACTAAATAAACACGAAGAAGTTACTTGTCACACGGGGCACTAACTTCTTATTAACTGCAGGTAGTGAAAAGGGTGGCAGTAACGGTTACTATGTGACGAAGGTAGCAAACAGCACTAACCCCCAGTAGTAGCACCTTAGTTAATAACATTGCCTTTAACTAGGTACTGCAACTAAGTGGCAGTGCATTATTAAAACCGCAACCTTCACCTTAGTATAAGATACTGCCTCTATATAGCGAAGTTTACCAGGTATGTAGTGACTGCCACTGCATCTCGTTACTAGCTTCATGCGACACCCTTCGTTGACTAGTGCTCTTGGTATCATGTAAATAAAGAACCATTCCACTGTAATTGAAAAAAAAAATCTTGATTCAATGTTATCTGTTCACTTACAAACTCAGGGGCGTAGCTCAATTGAAGTAATTGCCCGCAGGACAAGAGGTGCCGATGGTCAAGACCACATAAGGTCACAGAAATGCTCAAGAAGCGAAAAGTCCTCGTTCTTTTCTAAATATTTGATTATTTGACATTGAAGTTGCAATACACCCCGATTAAGTGAGTGACTCCTCCAATCATATCCAACACTTCCACTTTCGAGTCCTTGAAAGTTGCATAAATGGTCTTGTCTTCTTGATTCACCACCAGCGATGGACAGACGTCGTGACAAACATTCGCAAAACAGAATATAAATGGAGAGGGGCGAAGTCAAACAGCAAAATTACTACTTACTGGTCCCTTAGGAAAATATGGCTGCTGTTTCACGAGCACTGGCAGAAGCTCAATAATCACAAGAGCAAAATGGTCTGTGAGGAATAAAAAATGAGGGAAACAGTACAAGTTAGTAGATCAAATCAGTAGGTAAATAGGCCTTACTGTAGAATGAATACTTTATCACTATTATATCCACTGATAAGTCTGCTAAGCTCTGATTATTCTATAAAGCTGGTTTATGAGTAGAGCTATGTCACATCTATCACACATGTACTGGAATAACAATACAGTAATATGAGCATAACTGCACTGTAACCCCATAAGGATATTTAATAGCGTGGGCTGGTCTTGAAAAACGTATGGAGTAGGCTCTTCACAACATACACTTCGTGGATTCTCCTTGAAGCTTTGAGAGGTCGTCCTCCAACTTCAGCACAGTCTCCTTTGCAGAACGCAGAGATTTACTCAAGTAGAGACATCTCTCTCCATGCTTGTTCAGGGAGCCCTGCACCTTGATGTCCAAATCGATGATGTTTATTGCTTGAAACTCTTTGAAGCTAGAAATCACGAACCAGAATCAATATGTATAATAGCAATGTCTGGGAAATAGGTGAGGGAGGTATGTTAAATGTGCTTTTCAACACGAATGGTTTCACACCGAGGAAGAGAATCTCGCCCACCCAGCATGAACTCATCATTTCAACATTTGTCAACGCTGGATAAGTTTCGAGTACTTCCGCCGTTATCTGTATAGTCATTGCTCATTGATCCAGTTCCTGCGAGCGGACGGAGCCTTCCTCATGGAGTCTGAAAGCTTTGCAACGTGGGGTTCTCGTCGTTTCTTTTCTGCCTTCATGAAGGCTATGTGAGCCGCCAGAGATTCCTGGTCCTCCCCGTTCACAGCCGCAGCGTCTGGGATCTGTGAATAAAATTGATTACGCTAAATGAATGTCATCCGAAGGATACTTCCGCATGCATCAACAGAGCTCACACATGAGTATGCGTGGGCAAAGCGAGTGCTAGGGAAAGGTGTGTGAGGATGTGAGCAAACTGGAACAGAGCAAAGAGTGAGTGAGTATGACTGAGCAAACTGAAGCAGTGGAAATAGTGAATGAGCATGAGTGTGAGGATGAGCGAACAACTGGAGCTAAAGACAGAGTAAGTGAGCAAACAAGGAGCTGAGCAGGAGACGAGTGAGCAGACAGGAGGGCTGAAGAAATGGCAAACTGAGAACTGAGCGAAGAATATGTGTGTGAGTAGGAGTAGTACACAAAGAGTTGATCGTGATATGAATGAGCAGGAGCTACAGGTTGTGACCGCTGATGCATCCTACATTTTTCTTTTTTGTCACAGTCAAGATAACTGGAAATGCCCCGGTGAGTGGTGGTGTGTTTTTATGCCGAACAAATCATCTTGAGCCTGATAGTATTATTTGTAAAATGAGGTATAGAAACACGAGCTGGATTTTTTTCCAGGAAATGCTGGACTTCTACTTTCCACGCCATGCAGGAATACACGCTACTACAGCATTAAAGTAAAAAACAGACATGAGTATTGCACGTACTAGGCGACACTGTCTCTTGATGTTAGCGTCTCCCTGAAGTCTTCTTTTGTGGCGAAACTTTTCCTTTGCTTTTTGTAATACAGGTACATATCCAGTGTTTTTCTTCTTCTTACGTTTCCCATTTGGTATTGGGAAAACCACTTTCCATGGGTCCCGTGAATGAAAAATATGATGTGAAAACCCCTGCTTTCACTAACAAATATTCGAAGAGAGTGCTTATATGTATGTCTATGAGTTGGGTGATTATCATGTGGAAGATGCAACAAATGACGGTTTGCAATGTGTTCACATGATCGTCATTGGGGATGGTGCATTTATCGAAAGAACAAATTCTTTGCATGCAGTGCAATCTTTGTCTTCTGTCACCTGCTTTTGCACCTTGGTCCACACGTCAGTGTTTCTCGACGGCTTCGGATGTCCAATTGGAATCCAACGTTTGCGAAACGGCGGTTTCCAATGTGCTCCATTGTTTATAGGGCAGCAACCAGTGGAATGCAGTGACAAGAGGAGCAGAATGGCCATAAGACATCGTGGTGGTAAATCACCAAGGCCGCGACATAAAGATGTGCAACTGCCAACATTCCTGTACTTACATAGCCTGTGCCAATCGTGTCTTTAAAGGGAGACTTCGGAAGGATTCGGAAAAAATTAGGTGAGCATCATACCGAACACGGACCGCTCCATTGATACCGAATACAACATTCGCATTCATTTTGTACGAGCAATTTATTCGTAAATGATGACAATACCAAACCGAAACCAACATGCAAAGCGCACAGTGGTTCGCCCGGAGGAAGATAGTCTGACGTCACCCGGCATTGTCGTATACTACGAAGCTTGCATTCTTCCATGCAGGATGACGTCGGCAGTCTTGCTTTCAGCGCCCTCTTGCTTCACAGAGGCGAAGCGCTCACTTCGTAATAACTCGTTCGAATAAAATCTGCGCACTTTGGGAACGCGATATTTCGTATGTATGTTCCTGACACCCCAAGGGTCACTGCTATGTCACAATCGTTGTGGTGATTTCGTTGCAGAGTCCCACTTTAAGGACGGGGTATTCGTGAGCCAAAGCTTTAGCCGCGGACACGTAACAGTTTCCCTATACCAGTAAGCAATTTAAAAACGTCTGGAAGAAACTGCACACTTACGTACTCACAAGTGTATTGTACACAGATGTGTTGTGACCCAAGCAACGATTCGGGATTTCACACGAAATGGGACTTCTCCAAATGTAGCATTGTCAATGTCAACCTTAATATCAAATGGGACAGGTGGCAGTCTGAATTGGATTATGGAAACAGATTGTTCAGCTTTGGATGGGTCTTCATCTGGTGTTATTATAAAGCTGTGTATTTCTGGTGTGAGGCAGGAGTAGCTAATGCGCAAGAAAAACCCAATGAAATCATTTATTTCTGATGTGCTGCCTCGGGTTTGTCGCCCCCCCCCCCCCCCCGCTCTCCAGCTTTATTTATCATCGTCACCTAAAAGGGACCGTCGCAGCACCGCCATGAGACTAGACATGGTTTCTGAAGATCTTCTATGACACTTTCCGCAGTTAGCACAGTTTTCTTCAGTGTCGAAGTCTCGCATAGGAACCACTTTGCATTAACTGTGACTCCCCTCTTACACTTTAATGTGCGAGGGCTCTCTTGCACTACACATGCATCGTCTGCAAACTGCAACAGGACGATTTGGAGCTTGAAACATTTGTGATTATGGCCCTGGTGTACCCTGTCTGTGAAATGATATCAACTGAATCATATCAAACGCGATGTTTAGTGGAAGATGGCTTTCTGGGTTGTGCATTCTGCGTGACAAATATGTAACATGATATGCTTTTGTAAAGAAGATAAGTGATGTTATGCTCGATGAACAAAGAGAATATACATTTTTGAAGTTCAACATTTATTTCTTGCACATATGCGTACAAGTGGCACTGGGGGAGCGCCCAGCCTGCTGGCCGGCATCAGCCCCATCTCATCATCGTATCTCTATTTGTGTGTGTGTGTGTTGCACATATGCGTTTCAAGATACAATGAATGTGCAGGGAGGTCACAAAAGACTACGTTTATTGTTTTGTGGCCTCCCTGCAATGACAATATATATTTTAGGAATGACAACGTTTAGGTACACTATCATTTATGTAGTGCACAACTTTACTGTAGCACCCAATTTTAGGTTGGAATGGGCCATGAATAGCAACTGCCGTCCTTTAATTTTCTCATATATGCTGAATTTTAAACTGAATGTGATCAAATATGTGATAATATAATAATATATAAGAAGAAGAAGAAGAATATAAGAATGTACTATGTGATAAATGAATGTGATCAACAATAGATGTAAACAGTAGCCAGAGAAGTGCATTCTGAAGAAATACTTTTCTTATAGCATATATGTGCACGCCTATTAACTGAAACAATGATCACAGTTCCCTGACAAGCTTTAATTTCTGAGAGTGTACTGTAGAGGTGGGTTACATCTACAACGGTTAATACAAGGTATTCTATACTATGAATACCTTTAATAATCTCGTGTGACACATATGCTTTTACTTTTTGGAGTTGCTGTGGTAGTCGAAGCTTGTGGGTACTGCGCAGGTTCTGCACCCATTTCTTGAGTATGTCGATAGGCAGCTGTGAAGGAACCTGTATTGATGATGATGATTCCAATTTTTATGGTGCATCGACAACAAAGGTCATAATACATCAGAACATTGGTTAGGACGCAACTAGTTAAAAATAAATATGTTGTTGTATTATATATATATAATATTAAGGACGGATATACGGTTGAGTGGACCTGGAAGTTGGTTAGGAACCTTCGGGGCCCCTCCGGTAAAGCAACACACCGCTTTGGCTCTTGCTTCCCATAGACGGGTGGTCCTCGAAGACCCGACCAGGATTATTCAGCTTAGTCGCCATCTCCCACGCTCATTGCCTTTGTGTCCTTCCTTCTAATGCTTCCCTTTTCACCTTCTTTGGCGGCGAGGGCCAACCTTGTGCAGTCTTTTCACTCTTTTGAAACCTGCACTAGGGTATGGTGCAGAAGTGTGCGTGTTAGCGTGCGGGACACGTTCCCTTGGTTGGGCTCGATGGTGGGCGACACACTTACTGCGCTGAATACCGTTTTTTCTGTATATGGATAAGCAAAACTCCAAAAACACTGATCGGCGCCTGAAAAGGTGCCGCGCCGAAAGGCTTGCGCAGAACGTTATGGATCTTACCCCAGATCCTTGGTTTCCCAAGTTTCAAGTTATTAAATCCAATGAAGATGGAAAAACCACTGACGAAAATCTCTCCTTTTGCTGTGGCAAAGGAACTGGAAAGTGTCATCGGCAAATCATATAAAGCGAAAAAACTGAGCACTGGGGAGATCCAGGTTGAAGTTCAAAGTCAGCAACAAAGCACTGCCTTGCATACACTGAGGAACATTCGGGACATACAAGTACATGTTACAACACACCGTATACTGAATATTACGAAGGGCGTTATCTCAGAGGACGAGCTCCTTGAATGCACAGAACCTGAGATTGAAGAGGGTTTGAGTGACCAGGGTGTAGTGAGCGCAAAAAAGGATCATGATGAGAAGGGACGGCAAGGAAATTGCCACGAAACACATTATTCTGTCCTTCAAACTCCACACGATACCCACTAACATAAAGGCAGGTTACCTGAGTTGTAATGTTAGACCCTACGTGCCAAATTCGAGGCGTTGTTTCAAATGCCAGCTTTTTGGGCACAGCTCAGTTGTACGTCGCGGACATCTGACATGCCCAAAGTGCGCTGGCAAAGACCACACAGGAGACTCTTGCACCAATGAATACCATTATATTAACTGCCAAGGTAACCATCCAGTATACTCACGATCATGCCCGCGCTGGAAACACGAAAAAGAAGTGATCAAAATCAAAACAGAACAGGATATTTCCTACAGAGCTGCTAGAACCCAATACGAATTTCAAAAGAAAGGCAGTATATTGCTGCAATATCACTCCATACGGGTGAAAGACATATGGTATACAGCCCCATATCGCTTCATACGAGGCCCATAGTATCATTAGTATCATATATCAGTTTGTATCATTAAGTATCATATTGACTTCATATGACTCCGTACGGTACCCATAAGAATGTCATATTGATTACGTATGAGTTCGTACGCGGCCCATATGTATTAATATAGGACCCATACGAATCTGTGCAGGAACAATATAAACTGATATGGGAACAGTATGAGTCTCATACGGGATTTCTCAATCCCGTACGAGAATATGAGAAGTGGAATAGTGCATTAATGCCAAGCAAGTGCAGTCGTTTCTTGCTTGGCATTAATGCACTATTCCAGCTTCTAATACGGCACTAAAACACATTCAAATCAAAGCGGTCTGTGCAAAAGGGTGCCCGCTATATGCTCCTACCTTTAAGGGTTTGCGGACGTAGCGCCGGTCAACAGCGCAGGTGGCGGCCCACACAAGGCGCAGACCGCTCAGTTCGCTCCACTGCCCTTATTCTAGTACACTGTAACAGTTGCAAACGCGGCGCTCCGTCTCTGAGGATTTTCGAGCGGATGCCGCGGCGCGGTGCTCGTGTAGCTACCCCAAGCGCCGTCCAAGCAGGGTTCTGTGAACTGTACGCGTTTTCGGTGTCATATGTTTTCACGACGCCTTTTCACCTGTCGCAGACGTTTCAGGCGAGACAGGAGTCCCAAGCTCGTCCCGAAAGAGCAGCAGGAGGCGAAAGAGCACATTCTAGGGTCCGCGGCTGATCCGCGGACCCCATGGAATAATAGTGACTCTAGAATGAATAAACCACTAGCGAAAACTGAAACGCGTCTTTAAAATTTGACAAGAAAATTTGCTTGCGAGCAAAACCCGCTAACTATGTACAATTGTAGTGTTATACTCTAGAAGGCTCCACAGATTCTGTAGATCTATAATGGTCACATAATGAAGCCCGGACGGACGGATGTTTAATTGTGGCCATGAACGACGTGACTCTAGGTAAGAAAGGATGCTGCAATCTTTCCTGAACGTTGTAATTATCAAATCTTGTCTCCTCAAAGATTCACTGAATCTCTGAGCAGACAAGATTTGACAATTATGTATTCATGTATCTGTTCATGTCTCATGTACAACAACAACAACAACTTTATTTCGAGACGATGGATGGGGAGTTTCATCCAATCTAGTGACCAATCTATCTACAAACCGACCACTGTGGCGTCGCTAATGATCACCAATTATAAATATTAAGATCGTGCATTTGTCACCCCGAGGCGTGCCCCGCGTGTCCTTGGTGTTGTTACCGTGCAGATGACGCTAAAAGTTATCTTTCTTATCTCTCCTCCACGTCCTTCCCCGAATTGTTCCTTCTCAGATATCATCGTGCAAATCTGTCAAACTGGCTTTCTTGCATGCTTATCTGCTGTCACGCGAACCCGGCTTTCTATGTCGTGCCCCTGAATTCTAGCCACGAGTAAAGCGAACTGTGATGAAGGAAAAGTATTCCGTGCAAGACTCTGGGAACTAAGCCTAAACACATTTACTGTAGCTGAGCACTTTGAAATAAATTAGCATGCACACAAGAAGAAAATGATACAAGTGGAAATATCGAAGAGAAAGATATCATTAAAAGTACATATATACAAAGGAAGCCTAAAAACTCATATTAAGCTACTGAACTTTAGATATTTTGCTGATGTGGGTAAAAACACTAAAACGGAAAGGGATGAAACACACTGACACTGAGCGCAAACTTTCAACTGTTTATTCGCATCACCGAGGATCAACTGACAGAAAAGCCATCAGTTGAAGCTGCGCTCACGCACCTGTCTTCCGCCCTCCTGATAAGGAAGGCCTCGTGGATTTCACGTTCCCTTTGCCGCATGTAACGTGCTTTGGTCTCGGTTTCATCGAACGTTCCCTGTCAATCACACACCCTAAGGTGTAAGGCGAAGTCTCCGGGCCTGTTTTTAACCGATGTTCCAATAATCGTATACCCACGCATCGGCAGTCTGGCCTATGTCCTGCTGCAGGAGAGTGGGATGTCGTACGCTCTTAGAAATAGGTCTTCTATCGTGCCTTCTACAGACAGCCGAAATACGGTAATTTTGGGGTTTCTACATAGAGACCACGCGAAAGCGCGGGGAATGACGTCGCATCACGTGGTTTCCCTCGTAGAAGCCGCAAAAGTGGCGTCTGTTTTATGCTTCACAGTTTCCTCATTTCCCGGTCGATTCCCCCTCCCCACGTGCTTCTGCTTCCCCTCTCCCCCGGCGCAGTCGAAGGCAGGCTAGGAGTCAACAGAATTTGTTTCAAACGGGATTGAAGACTTTATTTCGGCAAAGTTGTGAAATTGTGGCAGTGATACAGTGAATATTGACTGGACTTGCGAACTATGCAAATACCCTGTTCACAGAGAAATGACTCAGAGAAAATAAAAATGAATAAGAGCTACTACACATAGTCGAAATATCACACATTGCACGAAACGGCGCGGCTCGACGCCGCGGCTGCGAAACTATTTGCAAGCTTAAAACTCGCTACGAAACGAGTTCAGCTGGGATGCAGACCTGTTTGTTGCTCAGGGCATATGATCACCACATTGCAGCGGCTCTCCATCTCTTTCTGGAAGCTGTTGATATGGCAGTTGTCACCCGGTGCAGCGTTGCCTCCATGCCTCCCATCCGGGCCTCGAATCGGAATTCTGCTTCAAGGCATAACTGTGACAAAGCAAACGACGACAAAGAAGGATTACAAAGTGGATAGGAACAACATTAAGTGTAATAAAGGTCACTATCAACAACAGTGAAAGGGTACAGACTATAGCTTAGTCTCAAACGATGATAGGTGAGGCGGCGAGGAGAGAAAAATGATACATTGGTACCACAGCAGTACCAAGTATGTAGGAGGAGAGATCAGAGAACTGAATCTGCGGAGATCACCACGCCAGTCAGGCCGAGCTATCCATGACGAACGAATAACTACAACCAACTCGTCTCGCATGCAAGGCGAACAACGCGGCCACTTGTATTACCTTGCACATGGTCGACAGGTGAGTGTCAGCATTGGACGCATGTTCCGGGTAACACTTGCGCTCGTGTACCGGCTAATATCTGTCAGTCTTCGCTATGAATCGCACGCACATTTCCTGCAGGCGGCAAGTTGAACACCAGCGAAGTCTTCGTTGGTGACGTCCATACCCACTGCGGCCAGCTGAGACAGAGCATGGTTAGTCAAACTCAGTCTTGGGAAAAGTTACTTTGAAAAGTAACTAGTTATAGTTACAATTACCCGAGCCAAAAAGTAGTGAAGTTATAGCTACAGTTACACCGTGAAAATAGTAACTAGTTAAGTTACAGTTACTACAGCTTTTCCCGCCGTTATTAATCCTCTTGTCGTACATTTTAATGCTTATACCGTGACATTTAATCCTTTCAACATCCGAATTAATCCTGCTTTCATTAATTTTAATCCACATTTCACATAATTTAATCCATTTCTCATGCAATTTAATCCGCGTGACTATGTGTGGGCTACGTGACTTTCTTTTGTATTTTTGGACAATTCCCACGTCTACGGGTATTGCACATGGTTTTCATTACAAACGCGGGTCTCTGCACTGTAATGGGTACTCCGGGACTGCCAACCTGGATTATGATATTGTGGGACTATTTTCATGTGTGCGGGTATTACCCATGCTTTTCATTAGAAATGCGGGTTTCTGCACTGTAATGGGATACTGTGGTACTGTCGATCTTGATTACGATATACTGGGTCTATAAGGGCGTCTACGGGTATTTCGCATGCTTTTCATTAAATATGCGGGTTTCTGCACAGTAGTGAGATACTGTGGGACTGTCAATCGAAATTACGATATTGTGGTACTATTCCCATGTCAGTGGGTACTACCCATGCTTCTCCTTAAAAACACGGGTTTCTGTAGTTCTAATGGGATACTGTGGGACTGTGTATCTGGACTACGTTATTGTGGGACTATTTCCATATCTACGGGTATTACCCATGCCTTTCATTCAAAATGCGGGTTTCTCCACTCTAATGGAATACTGTGGGGCTATCCATCTGGATTACGACATAGTGGGACTATGCCGGCCGGTGTCTACGGGTATTACCCATGCTTCTAATTAAAAACGGGGGTTTCTGCACTTTAATGGGATACTCTGGGACTGTCAATCTAGGTTGCGATATTGTGGGACTATTCCCATGTATACGGGTATTACCCATGCTTTTCATTAGATATGCGGGTTTCTGCACTGTAATGGGATACTGTGGTAGTGTCGATCTCGATTACGATAGCCTGGGTCTATAAGGGCGTCTACGGGTATTCCGCATGCTTTTCATTAAATATGCGGGTTTCTGCACTGTAATGAGATACTGTGGGCTGTCAATCGCAATTACGATAGTGTTGTACTATTCGCACTTCAATGGGTACTACACATGCTTCTCATTAAAAACGCGGGTTTATCCAATCGAATCGAATACTGTGGGACTGTGTATCTGGACTACGGTATTGTGGGACTATTTCCGTATCTAGGGGTATTACCCATGCCTTTCATTCAAAATGCGGGTTTCTGCACTCTAATGGAATACTGTGGGGCTGTCTATCTGGATTACGACATAGTGGAACTATGCCGGCCGGTGTCTAAGGGTATTACCCATGCTTCTAATTAAAAACGGGGGTTTCTGCACTGTAATGGGATACTCTGGGACTGTCAATCTGGGTAGCGATATTGTGGGACTATTCCCATGTATACGGGTATTACCCATGCTTTTATTAAAAACGCGGGTTTCTACATTGCAATGGGATAGTGTGGGTCTGAGTATGTTCAATACAATATTGTGGGACTATTCCCATGTTTATGAGTATTACCCACGATTCTCATTAAAAACGCGGGTTTCTGTACTCTAATGGGATACTGTGGGACTGTGTCTACGTTATTATCGGACTATTTCCATGTCTACAGGTATTACCCATGATTTTCATTCAAAATGCTGGTTTCTGCCCTCTAATGGAAAACTGTGGGACTGTCAACCTTGATTAGGATATTGTAAATGAAAAAATGGCTAGGAAGCAAGCGAGCTGGTGAAGATGATGCATAATGTAAAAAACCCCGAGACTAGGGAACACGAAGGGACAGACACAAACACGAGGATATTGTGGCATGACTCCCATGTCTACGGGTATTACCCATGCTTGCCATTAAAAATGCGGGTTTCTGTTCTGTAATAGGATACTGTGGGACCATCTATCTGGATTACGATATTGTGGGACTATTCCCATGTCTTCGGGTATTACCCATGCTTTTCGTCAAAAGTGTGGATTTCTGCACTGTATTGGGATACTGTGGGACTGTCTATCTGGATTACGATATTCTGCAACTATACCCATGTCTACGGGTATTAATCATGCTTTTCATTCAAAGTGCGGTTTTCTGTACTATAATGGGATACTGTTTGACTACTGCGAATATCGATTATCATATTCTGGCACTATTCCCATCTCTACGGGTATTACGCATGCTTTTCTTCAAAATCCGGGTTTCTGTACCGTAATGGGATACTGTGGGACCATCAACCTTGAGTACGATATTGTGGGACCACTCCCATGTGTGAGGGTATTACCGATGGTTTTCATAAAATGTGTGGGCTTCTGCTCCGTAATGGGATACTGCGGGACTGTCGATCTAGATTACGATATACTGGGACGTATATGCGTGTATACGGATATTCCCCTCGCTTTCCATTAAAAACGCGGTTCCTTGCACTGTAATAGGATACTGCGGGTCCGTCAATCTGGATTACGATATTGTGGCACTATTTCCCTGTCTATAGTTATTACCCATGCTTTTCATTCAAAATGCGGGATTCTGCAGTATAGCCGGATACTGTGGGACTCTCTATCTGGTTTAGGATATTGTGGGACTATTCCCATGTGTGCGGGTATTACCCAAGCGTTTCATTAAATATGCTGGTTTTGCCCTGTATTGGGATACAGTGATCCACATAGACAGTCCCACAGTATCCCTTACAGTGCAGAAACCCGTATTTTGAATGAAAAGCATGGGTAAGACCAGTAGACGTGGGAATACTCCCACACTTCGTAATCCAGATTGACAGGCCCGCAGTATCCCATTAGAGCGCAATAACCCGCGTTTTTAATGAAAAGCACGGGGAATACCCGTAGACATGCTTATAGTCCCAGGATATCGTAATCAAGATCGACGGTCCCACATTACCCCATTATGGTAGAGAAACCAATTTTTTTAATGAAAAGCATGGGCAATACCCATTGACATGGGAATAGTACCACACTGTTGTAATCCAGATTGACAGACCCGCAGTATCCCATCAGAGCGCAAAAAAAAAACGCGTTTTTAATGAAAACCACAGGGAATACCCGTAGACGTGCTTACAGTCCCGGATATAGTAATCAAGATCGACAGTCCCACAGTACACTGTTACAGTGCAGAAACCCGCGTATTTAATGGAAAGCATGAGTAATACCCGCACACATGGGAATAGTCCCACAATAACGTAGTCCAGATACACATTCCCACAGTATCCCATTAGAGTACAGAAACCCGCGTTTTTAATTTGAAACATGGGCAATACTCATTGACATGGGAATAGTACCACAATATCATAATTGCAATTGAGAGTCCCACAATATCCCATTACTGTGCAGAAACCCGCATGTTTAATGAGAAGCATGCGGAATACCAATCAAGATCGGCAGTACCACAGTATGCCATTACAATGCAATTACAATGTAGAAACCCGCGTTTTTAATAATAGCATGGCTAATACCCGTAGACATGAGAATATTCCCACAATATCCCAACCCAGATTGACAGTCCCAGAGTATCCCATTACAGTGCAGAAACCCCCGTTTTTAATGCGAAGCATGGGTAATACCCGTAAACAGCGGCAGGCATAGTCCCACTATGTCGTAATCCAGATAGACAGTCCCACAGTATTCCATTAGAGTGCGGAAACCCGCGTTTTTAATGAAAAGCACAGGGAATACCCGTAGACATGCTTATAGTCCCAGGATATAGTAGTATTTTCACGCGTATTAGCCGCACCGCAGATAAGCCGCAGGACTCGTTTTTAGATACATTTTGAAAATGTTTTTGCAGATAAGCCGCACTCGCAGATAAGCCGCGGGTAATACGAACTGACTGCTTTGTGTGCTAAACCAGTGATGCACATACAAAATCAACAGAGACGCTCAACGCTCGTCAGCGCCGTACTCCCTGCCAGCTGCCCTGTTGCCGTACCTGTCCGCGAAGTCGACGACTTTTAGTTTGAAGCCGCTGTCGTGGCTGTGCCTCAGCGTTGGAGCCATGCCTCACCTCTAACTGCCGTGCCCGTGTCCACGAATGCTGCTGCTTTCGTCAAATGAGAACTGACGCTTAGCTGACCACGTTTTATCCCGATGTCAGGTGTATTGAACCCTTCCTGTGGGTCTGCCGACAAAGGAGACCGTGGGGAAGGCCATAAACCCTGTCCACATTCCGGTGTCGGCATGATGTATAACAAAGGAGGTCAGTTCTAGTGCTCTACTAAGATCGGATTGTGCCCTCGTTGCGTGTTTTTCGTGGATTGACGGGTTAGTCCACTCGAATGTGGAGTGGACCCGCCCCTGTTCGGTATTGTTCGTGCACCGGCAGGGCGGTCCTGTTCCGAAAAACATGAGGCACTGTCGGACCTTTCGTTTAACCCTGGGTATGGGGAAAGTACCAGGGAAAAATAGTCACCAGATAAGCCGCACCCACGGATAAGCCGCAGAGCGTCCGCGAAAAAAATAAATCGCGCATAAGCCGCGGCTAATACGCGTGAAAATACGGTAATCAAGATCGACAGTCCAACAGTACACCGTTACAGTGCAGAAACCCGCATATTTAATGAAAAGCATGAGTAATACCCGCACACATGGGAATAGTCCCACAATAACGTAGTCCAGATACACAGTCCCACAGTATCCCATTAGAGTACAGAAACCCGCGTTTTTAATGAGAATCATGGGTAATACCCATGGACATCGGAATAGTCCCACAATATTGTATTCAACATACACAGGCCCACAGTATTCCATTACAATGTAGAAACCCGCGTTTTTAATAAAAGCATGGGTAATACCCGTATACATGGGAATAGTCCCACAATATCGCAACCCAGATTGACAGTCCCAGAGTATCCCATTACAGTGCAGAAACCCCCGTTTTCAATTAGAAGCATGGGTAATACCCGTAGACACCTGCCGGCATAGTCCCACTATGTCGTAATCCAGATAGACAGCCCCACAGTATTCCATTAGAGTGCAGAAACCCGCATTTTGAATGAAAATACATGGGTAATACCCGTAGATATGGAAACAGTCCCACAATAACGTAGTCCAGATACACAGTCCCACAGTATCCCATTAGAGTACAGAAACCAGTGTTTTTAATGAGAAGCATGGGCAGTACCCATTGACATGGGAATAGTACCACAATATCGTAATTGCGATTGACAGTCCCACAGTATCTCATTACTGTGCAGAAACCCGCATATTTAATGAAAAGCATGCGGAATACCCGTAGACGCCCATATAGACCCAGGATATCGTAATCAAGATCGTCAGTACCACAGTATCCCATTACAGTGCAGAAACCCGCATATCTAATGAAAAGCATGGGTAATACCCGCACACATGAAAATAGTCCCAGAATATCATAATCCATATTCTAATTAAGGAACTACAGCATAACTGCAGAGGCGGTCAAAAGGTCGTTAAAAAGAGAAAAAGGAAAAGAGCAGACAAATGAAGTGTGATGCGAGGTAGCTCCGAAATGGAAAATCTGCGATTTCGAAAAGCAGTAACTAGTTACTGTAACTAGTTACCCAGAAAAGTACCTAGTTACAGTTAAAAGTTACATTTCCCGTACCAGTAACTAGTTACAGTCAATAGTTACATTTTTTTGTAACTAGTTACTGTTACAAGTTGTAAATAAGTTACTTCCCAAGACTGTCTTCATGTTTGCTATGCTACCGTGTGTCCTGTGGAATATAGATACTTCTGCAACGTATGTCCTTTAAATTGTTTTACTTGGGCTAAAGGTGGCTGTTTACAGATGGCACATAACGCGTAAACCCCTCACTGTGTCAAAACGACATGATTTTCTCGCTCGTACGTGGACTACGATGCAACCAGACGTCAGCAAACGTGAATTGGAGTTCGCTATGTAAAACCACGCTTCAGGCAAAAAATTCAGTAGATTTAAGCGTGTTTTGACCTTTTTTCAGTATTTCAGTAGACCGACTCGAAGTCCAGTAGATCTACTGAAATTTCAGTAGACCTGGCAACACTGGGTGTGAGCACTGCCGCGCCACCAGCACGTCTGGCCCACTGATCTCTATATATGTTGAATTCCAATGGCAGAGTCGGGGCAAGTGGCAGACTCTGCAATGGAGCGGCTTGATCTGGCCTAGAGCAATTGATCCGAATCTGCGACTGGAACACTTACGCCCAACTTGGAGTTTAGCCCTGACCAATCTCAGCTGGTGGATGGCAGCCAGAGCCGGAGGAAGAAGAAGAAGAAGATGGTACTTATGTTCCATTATAACTCCACGTTTTGCCAACATCAAGGTCCTTCTAGGTAATCTCCTAACGTTGCCATTGTAATGTCTGACGTATCGCTTCCTTCATGAAACAAAAAAGCCAAGTTACGATGCGAAAGACTAGTCCCGGCGAAGACTCGTTGCGAGGCGGCCATGTTGGCGAAACAGTGACAGGAAATAGGAAGCACAAGCGACAAGTGACACGTCACATAGAGTTCCGGTTGAATCTGCCTATTTTGGCGGAGCGGTCTGGGTTGCTCTCTGGAGCGACCTTGGCTCGAATGTCGCTCCGAAGCTCCCATTGAAAGACTCCAGAACTGTTCCTAATCTGCCAATCGAACAGACTTGCTCTCGGCGGAGCAACAAAACTTGCTCCGGAGGCGCTCCGAATCTGCCATTGGAATTCAACAATATAGGCTGGATCGAGCATGGGGGAGGGGCGTGCATTCGCGCCGCCATGTTGGGAGGCCCTAAAGCGCAATGTGTGCCCATAGAAAACAATGGGAGGCAACAGAGATTGTGAGTATTTATTGCGCTGCAAGCATTGGTCGTTGTTTGTCATCACACAATTTTGTAAGGTGCCAGTATACTGATGTATCCTAACAGTGTTTCACAGGTGTCCTGCCGTTCGATTCTTAATTACGTTATGTTTTGCATTCCGAAACTAGACCGTCACTGCAGTGCAGCGCTGGGGATTCTACTACAGCACGTTTCCCAACCAATATTTCAATAAGCAACTATGTGAGGTTAACAACAACCATGTATGTAATATCCCGTGCTGCGTTCTGGATAAAAATTGTTCCATAAAGAACGGTCCGGGAAAAGATATATACTCGCATGGCAGAAAGAGATCGTTCTGTACAATCACAGCCGTTGTTTTAGCCGTGTATGGGTTTAGTATGATATATATCAAGCATCGCCGCAGAAAGAGTCTTTTAGTGCACGACAGCGGTGCTTTGCCTCGCAAATATGGACACACTGAAGCAGCCGAAATAATTACTTCACGCAATTAGACCACGCTCGTTAGGACAGTTAATCAGGTAGTGATGTAAGCTTAATCGATTAAGTTACTTAGAAAGTGGTAACACTTCCTTGAGACACAGTACTTATCTCTTTTCAAGTACAGCCCTTCTATGTTTGTTTGTTTCTTCCTTCATTTATTCTGATTATTTGCAGGCGCGGTTGTGCCAAACTGAATGTCCTTCTCGAGTACTCACATGCTTTTGCTGAATACAACTGCGGCGTGAGCAAAGCTGCTTAGGGACGGGGGCCTGCTATCCAGTGCTGACTTGGTCATGCTTGTTATGTGAAGCACGTTCCAAAAAAAAAATGCAGCTGCACATCTGAAACTCCAATCATCCATCGTCATCTAAAAGGAGCGTCGTAGCACCGTTGTGAGAGCAGACACACTTTCTGAAGATCTTCTATGGCACCTTCCGCAGTTTGCACAATTTTGTTCAGCATCGAAGTCTCTCATAGGAACCACTTTGCATTAGCTGTGACTCCCATCTTACATTTTGATGTGCAAGGGCCCTCTTGCACTGGTCTGCAAATTGCAACAGGACGATTTGGAGCTTGAAACAGTTGTGATTTTGTCATTTTGGCCCTCGTGTACCCGGTCTGTGAAACGTAAACAAAAAAGTCTAACACGATATGCTTTTGTAAAGAAGATCACTGATGATGAGTAAAGAGAATATAAAAGTTCAAGTTTATTCAACATTTTATATCATTCATTATATTATTCAACATTTTATATCAAGTTTATTCAAGTTCAACATTTATTTCTTGCACTTATGCGTTTCAGTATACAATGAACGTGCAGGAAGGTCGCAAAAGACTACATTTATTGTTTTGTGACCTTGCTACAATGACAATATATATTTTAGGAATGACAATGGACAGGTACACTCTCTAAATTTGTAGCACTCAATTTTAGGTTGGAATGAGCAATGAATAGCAACTTCCCTCCTGATATTTTCTCACATATGCTGAATTTTAAATTTAATGTGATCAAATATGTGATAATGTTATAATATATATAGGAATAATAATATATAAGAATATAATATGTGATAAATGAATGTGATCAACAGTAGATGTAAACAACACCAGTAGCCAGAGAAGTGCATTCTCAAGAAATAATTTTCTTCTTATAGCATATATGTGCATGCCTATTATCACAGTTCCCTGACAGGTTTTAATTTCTCAGAGTGTACTGTAGAGGCGGCTTAGATCTACAACAGTTAATACAAGGTATTATATACCGTGAATACATTTGAAAATCCCATGTGACACATATGCTTTTACTTTCTGGAGGTGCTGTGGTAATCAAAGTTTGTGGGCACTACGCAGGTTCTACACCCATTTCTTGAGTATGTCGAGGCAGCTGTGAAGTAACCTGCATTGATGATTATTATTCCAATTTTTATGGTGCATCGACAACAAAGGTCATAATACCATCCGCCCGCTCTGCATCGTCCCTTTTGGCGTTTAGATGGAACACTGCTGTCTGATAGTGATGTAGTGAGTGCGGCCCGCACATTACTGTCTGTTCCCGTCTCACCCCTTTTGTGTCACTGGCAAAGACGTAAACGCGATCTGCGTACCCTTTTTGCTGAGTGGGGAAAGCGCCGTGCAAGAGAGCGAACGCGGGAGTTTAACCGTGTGTGTGACAAAATACGGGTCGTTCGGAGGGGTGTCTCAGGATTACCTCGATGGCCTGATTGCTAAACGCGATCTTCTGTTGAGATCCACCTCGACTGCTGCTCAGTTGGAACGGGTACGCAGCCGCTCAGTGTCAGGAGTTCAGATGTACCGCTTCCTGCAGGAACGGAAAATGCATAAGACGAGTGTTCTTACCTCTTGCCTGTTACCGAACTGTTCTGTGACCACTGATCCTTCAACGGTCTTCCAGACATTTAACGAGTTCTACTCACGTGACCTTTCTGCAGGCTGTCCTCAATTCAATAGTAACGATCCCTTTTTTGACATCCTTCCTCGTTTAGACAGCGTGGACCAGGAGATTCTTCGCGCTCCTCTATCAGCAGAGGAACTTGACGAAGCTCTAAACCATATGCGTCGCGGTACAGCCCCAGGTCCTCACGGTTTGCCAATCGAGTTTTATCGAACCTTCTGGAGAGATTTGCGACCTTTCCTCTATGAGTTATTCTCTTCCATGATGACTAGTGCCAGAATTCCGACGTTCTTCACGTTCGGTCGTATTATACTTGTTCCCAAGAAAGGCGTTGATCTGTCGAACCCGGGCTCGTGGCGTCCGATCACCTTGCTGAACACCGACTACAAGCTCTTCATGTCGGTGTTGAACCGGCGCCTTTGTGCCGTTTCCACCAGCATTATTCATGAAGCTCAAGGCTGTGCAGTCCCAGGCCGGGGAATGTATCCAGCCTTAGCAGGCATTCGCGATTTGCTGGAGTATACTGGTCGGAGCAATGGCAGCGGTTGTGTCCTCTCGTTAGACCAGAGTAAGGCTTTCGACAGGGTTCTGCATTCATTCTTATTTTGCGTCCTTCACAAATATGGTTTTCCCCGTGAGTTTTGCTCTGTAATACAAAATATTTACGAGTCCCACACCAGCAGCCTGTTCTTCAATGGACGAGAAGGCCCTCCTTTCAGCGTAGCCTGCGGCGTCCGACAAGGGTGCCCTATGTCACCGTTGCTTTTTGTTCTCACGTTGGACATTTTTGTCCGACACGTTCTCGCCCATCCAGGCATTCGGGGTCTCCCATTACCGGGCGGTGGGGCCATTAGGGTATCTGCGTATGCAGACGATGTCACCCTCTTTCTGCGGGATTTGGAGTCCATACGTAACGTCTGTAACATTTTTCACCGGTACGCTCTCCTTTCAGGCGCTCAGCTGAACTCATCTAAGAGCAAGATCATGGCATTGGGTTCATTCTCTGTGCGAGCCGTGGTTCCGTTCGCTCAGTGTACGGTGCTGCGGGTCCTGGGCATCCTTTTTGACAGGCGAGGGATCCAAACTGCAAACTGGGACTCCGCCATTACCGCTGTCAGTGCGAAAGTGCGATCGGCGCAATGCTTCTCTTTCAGCTTCGCTGAGCGGAGTTATTTTATTCGCTCTGTCCTTTGCGCTCGTTTGTGGCACTTGGGGCAGATTTTGCCTCCTCCTCCTCGAACTGTCATTCAGTTCACTGTCAGTGGTTAACCGCCCAACGTTGATGCTTTCAGTTTCTTTGGGCGGCTGGAGTATACCAAACATCTCGGTTATCTGTCAATGTCTGGCGCTTAAGGTTCTGTTAAGGGTACTTCGTGATGCCACGTGTGCAGCGCACCCACTGGCAGTGTACTTTTGTTCTGAACAGACGCGCTTTCTGCCAGGTCTTCCTCCACTGGACAGTCTAGTAAGCGCTGAAGCACCTCTTCAGCTGCATGGCTCGTTGGTGGATTTCTTCTGTCGGATACAGCACCACTTGCGGGACAGGGATGTCTTGGAAGTGCCTGCTGTCCGGATTTCTGAGCGCCTGGCACTGACGGCGGACGAGGCTCGTGCCCGCCTTCGTAACCTACGTCTTCCCTTCCGAAGTCGCATGTTTAACGACCTCCCCGGTGCGTCACGTGACTTCATGTGGCAAGCCTGGTGGGATGCTCTGCCTACCCTCGGGCGCCTCTCTCGGATGGGTGTAACAAGAAACTCCTCTTGTTGCTTCTGTAATGAAGAAGAAACCTTACACCACATATTTTACGAATGCCGGGTTTCAAGGTGTTTCTGGTCGCGAACTGCGCGTTGTTTCTCGTTGCGGTGCCCGTTAGAGTGGGGTGCCCTCCGTGTTGCACCGCGATCGGTAACGCATCGGCTATGCCGCTTGGTTACTTTTTTAGGGTTTCATGTTCTCTGGAGGGCCCGTAACAGGGCGGTGGTGAGACGTGCGAGGTTCCTTCCAGTCCTGGCAGCTGTAGCATCCCTTCGTGGTGAGGTACGAAACTTTCTGACCCGTGAGTTGCACCACTTGGACCTCACTGCTTTCTCATTGACGTGGCTAGCCACGAACGTTTTCACCGTGAAAAATTCCTTAATATTTTTCACGCACTGTTGAGTTGTCTTAAAACTCTCCTTCATACAGTGTTAAAACATCAAATGAAAGCTGGTCGTATCTTTCCTTCTTAGTCCTCTCTCTTCACTAATTTAGCACTGTATAGGATTTCTTCCTCATAGTTTCAGTGGTTCATTGCATGTAATGTAATGCAATGTATATAATGTATGTAATGTAATGTAATGTTCTTCACTGGTTCATTGTATGCGCTGTTCTTCGCTGTCTCTTTTTATCTACCACTGTTTATTCATTGTATGTTATTAACTGGTTACTCTGTATATACTGCTGTTATTCGTTCTATGTTATCAACTGGTTTCTCTGTATATACCACTGTCATCCGTTGCATGTTATTAACCGGCTTCACTGTATATACCACTGTTATTTACTACTTGCACTGTACATATCATCAGGTTAATGTAATAAATTTTCTTTATATAATACATCAGAACATTGGTTTGGATGCAGATTGTTAAAAATGAATATGTTGTTTAACGAATGCATTGGACAAATGTTAAAACATCAGTTTAAAACAGGGTTTACAATCCCTGTATCTTCTAAAAATTGAAAAGGTTAAAAACTATTCTAAAAAGAATATGGATAACTCTTCTAAACAGGAATATAATTATTATATTGCTGGGTGAAGGAGCCTAAGGTGTATAAGGTGTGTTTCTGACGTGAACATGTAAGAAAATGTGCAAAATTAAGAGAAACTAACCACAGTGCGTACACTGAAGTGGTTCTTTCCTGTAAAGTAGAAACCCGTGGATAGAAACATAATACTTACCTGTACACTCAGTCGCATCACACTCCATAGACGATCCTCTGGGTAGCCCCATGAGGAAATCTGTATTGAGAGACCACTTTTGCCTTAAAAACTGCTACAAATAGCACGACACGCTACAAATTATTATTATCGCAACAAGCTGACGACATAGCTCAGACACAATGGCGGTATTCAAGTGGCGCCACACCACCGTTACGTAGGATTCTTTGTCACAAATCAAACCAAGGCACAAAACAATACCAATACATGAAAAAGGGTGACAATCTTAGTCTCATTATGACGTAATACCGAACGTGTGCGCGAAGGTAATTCAAAGAAATGAATGTGCACTTGCTTCCGTAGAGAGCACCGTGTGCCATGCTAGCAATGCATGCAGAAAAGCGCTGGAGTGTTCGCACATATATTGATGGCAACACTACCAGTGTAGTGTAACACGTTCTCTCAAGCATATTATGCACTCAACATGTATTTGCCGCCGGGTAAAATGCAAGTGTGTTCGATTGAACCTCGGAAGAGCGATCAAACAACCTGCATCCAGTGCTCGTTTTGGGCAAACAAACACTTCATAATTGTCAACTAAATATACATAATGGACGCCTATTTATTCCTTGATAAAGAATGACTCACCTGTATAAATTTAGGCCCTGTATCCTTGCCAGTACGGTTGGTACGACTGTAATTACAAGAAGTTGCCATGATCGCTGCGGCGACTGTTGTGGGTACAGTAAGATGGCGGCCGGTTTCTTCACGCTCGCGCTCCCTATCCGCTATCCAGCCTTTTACAATCGAGATCAGTGGTCTGGCCCCGTCGCATAGATCACGTGACTCCTCGACGCCGGTGAGGTGATCACTCCGAGCGCATAGAGACCACGGCCGCAATACAACAAAAACTGAGACAACACGAAATAGACGTCACGACGTCCGATCCCTGGTCACTTGATAAACGTGTCTTCTACACGGCGTACACGCCAAAAAACAAGCAAGACAATTTTTTATGGTATTTTCTTTTCTCCCGGGTCATGTCGGCATCTGTCGTCTAAAACTTCGGCCTTGACCGTGAATCTAGAAGAGACGGCAGCTCTCGACGGCACGATAGAAGACCTATTTCTAAGAGTGTACACTACTCCTGAGACGCATCCCACATCAGGTCTCTGATGTTTAATGGCACACTCCTTTCTCTTGCTCTTATTGTTTACCCTGAGCGGTACCAAACTCAATTTTCGCCTACCGCCGCAACCCACATTTGCCCTATACTTCCGCGCTATCTTCATCTAGTAGTGTGAATACCCATGTACATACTGCCTGCCTGCCTGTACTGCCTGTAACGTTGTGCTAGTGTTTATTCTCTTCTTTCTTTTTGTTTCTCTTTTCTTTCTTTCTGTTTCTCTTTTCTTTCTTTCTGTTTCTCTTTTCTTTCTTTGTGTTTCTCTTTTCTTTCTTTGTGTTTCTCTTTTCTTTCTTTGTGTTTCTCTTTTCTTTCTTTGTGTTTCTCCTTTCTTTCCTTTCGTTTCTCTTTTCTTTTCCTTTCTTTTTGTTTCTTGTTTTCTTTCCCTTTCCTTTCTTTTTGTTTTCCTCTTTCCTCTGTTTCGATCCCCCTTTTTCTTTTTCTTTTCTTTTTCCTTCCTTTTCTTTTTCGTTTGCCCCTCCCCCTTTTTTTTTCGGAATAGCAAGCCGGCTCTTTGCCTGGCTAACCTTTCCTTTCTTTTTTTCTTAATAAACATATCCCCCCCCCCATGTACATAATGAATAACTACTATCAAATCTCTGTCCTTCTCTGCTATTTTGCTTTTTCTCCATTTTTCTTGTGCGCATTTTTCGGGATTCCATGGCAAGCATTTGCCAGACAATCTTCATTGTACCCGGCGCTTATTAGTCTTCCGATCTGAGTGGCAAAACTACTATTACTCTCATGAGGACAAGACTTGGTTTGAGCTGATTTCACGGCATTTGTTGCAATCCCTATTTTGATTCTCTTAGAGGTGTTAGACTAGAAGTACGTGAGTGGTTCGTGACATCTTTGCTGGTGCCCGCAGCAAAGTTGCTGGCCTTTTCTCATTGGCCCCAAGTCCAAAACTAGAAGGTTGTCTTTGGTCATGTTTTCTATAGTGAACCTAAGTTCCGGGGCTGCTCGCTCAAAGAAACATCACACCAAAAGGCCCAAAAAGGCAGTTATGAATAGGCATTTTGCTGTTTCGCGTTTTTCGTTTGGGACCTATTCAGTGCTTTTACGGAGAAATGCACTCTGGTGCTAACATAAAATAACCCAATTGCGGCAGATAGGTCTTTAGCATGATCAGGACAGCCTATTGTGTTACGTTAGCCGTGTTTTATATGTACAACAATATCCATGATGCTATCGTGATGCAGGTCTCGCGTACTAAAGCAGCTTGTGAAAACATTCCCCATGTTTTCTACATATCTGTACAAAAACATTGACGGACAAAAAAGGCCACCATTATCTTTCATCTGTGTAAGCTGCCGCAGCATGAAGATTGTGTGTTAACTTTTGTCAACAATTCATTTATTTCTGCATTCCTCACAGTTTGATTTTGCAAGGAACTCTGCTTGGTGATGAGGCGATAATCCCTTTTAACAAAGCTTTTAACTTTTTGACATTGGAATGTTAAACGTGCTGTAGTTTTGTATTGACGGTTTCGGATATCTTCATATTTAACCTCATTGGTTATATTCAATTTTAATTACTTACATCAGTATCAATGTTTTGGCGCATTATGACCTCTGTTGTCGAAAAAAAAACACTCGAATCATCATCAGCAGCAAGGAACTTTCTACCGACATAGTCTGCGACGTACTAAGCAAGTCGCTGATCACTCCTCACTGAAATGCATGCAGCATGGTCTGGGGTTTCATTAGCAACCAGTTCAGCATTGCACAGATCCTTGGCACGCTTGCTCTCTCCAAGGGTATCAACACTGACCAGCGTGTCTAAAGCACACGGCTCTCTATCCCCATTGCAAACTGGTTTCGCAAAGCTATAAAAGCTCAGACAGGACAAACTGGTCAAGAACAGGTGTGGTGTGTGGTGCGCCTTACACCATGACGATTTCCGCTGGAAAACGAGATGACATAACTTCAATCAGGTCACGCGTCATTCTGGAAAAGAAAGTATGTTGTCAGAATATTTATAAAATAATGAGGAATATATACGACAAAAAACATGCATTATTTTTGCACCTAGCGTAGTTACCTGAAGAAAGTTATAACAGGTTGAGTGCTCCCACAAGTCGCTCAGTGTAATCTCTGTAGAGGCGCAGGCCATTCAGAACAGAGTCACTGAAGGGTTGAAAAGCATATGTCACTCGCATCTTTTCAAATTTGTTTGGCAGCATGTGGCGTGGCATGATGGCAGGCATGGCCTGAAGCGGGACATTGGTTCAATCCAACTTCAATGCTGCTCGTACTGGATCAGTGGAAACCTATAAGTGATATGGTCACTATTCTGGTAATCATGATATTTGACATTCCATACGCCTTCCTTAACAGTAGAAATCGAGCCAACAAAACAAGAGTATGTTCACTTACATTCCCAGCCGGTGTGCTGAAGCCTGTGTGGAGTAGTCCATTTCTGAAACACTTTACAAGATGGTGGAAGTCGGAGATGAAGTGCAGTGAACGTTTGCAGTCAACGGGATGTGGCACTTTACTTTTTGTGCTAGGTGAGCTAGGTGTCCATTTCCCACTGAATGGTCACAGAGTGTTTTTCATTGCTTGGAGTGAATTTCTCCATGTCGACGAAACCTTCTGTGTGTCCTGAAGATGAAACCGACAAATGCTCTGATAATTTCATTTAATCAAGCAGTAGTCCCCCGGCCTCTTGAAGACCTCCATGGTTGCGGTTTTCTGCTTCACTACCCTCAATATTGTCTCATCAAATCCATACCCAGTCCTGTAAGATCTGAGGTATTTCTGCAGCGTAACCTTGCTGTGCAAGGTAAAGATATTGTGCTTGTGCATATGCTCATACAGTTTGTGACCTTTCATGCACATAATAATACACTCAAGGATCCATTCCTTTGAGTTGCTCATCCCCTTCCGGCTTTCCCGGCGTTGGGAAAGTGGCGCCCCTATCGTCCGGCAGTGTCCGCAATAGCCATCTCCCGCAATGGACCATTTCCGACAACGCGTATGCGCATGCCCAGCCCTTGAGTCCGCCATCTTTGAGTGGAAAACATCGCTATGGACTCACCTGCGGCTCTGTCATGTTCATTGTGGGGAGATAATCGGTTTCAAGGTTACGCGGACGTTTGAGGTCTGGGAACGAGAACAATGCGCTTTCACTCTTTTCGCATTCTTCTTTCAATCTTCTCTATCTACTTTCCCACGCAACGTGCCAGTCCGAAAAGCGCGTCACCATTATTGGAGGGAAAGACACGACGTTCGACATTCGGTCGCCAGGGGCGACGCGAATATGGAAATGTTCCATTACGGTAGGTTCGCCGAGGGAGGGTATACCTCCACGTATAGATGTGCGTGAATGTCCCGTGTCTGGGGAAAGGAGGGATCCTGGTGGTTGAGTGGACACAGAAGTTGTTTTGGTCCCTGCTGAGTGTGATCACAAAGAAATCCAGACAGACACAGGGTGTCTGAAAACAGGAAACCCTAAGTTGTTGCTGATTTCAGCTGCTATGACTGTTCTGCCTCCCCTGTGCCCAAGCTCAGACTTCTCCAAACTCATGTAATTTCGCGACCTACCTCCCTGAGAAAGTACGTAGTATTTCACGCAACTGCAGCCTATAAGGATCTATAGCTCCACGTTTGTCGTTCACATGATATATTGTGTGCATGTTCGTGCGGACACTTACGTGCACCTTTGGTGCTATCATCTTTGTCGTCGTCGAAGGGGAGGTGCCGCATGCCTTTTCAGCGACTTTTCGAGTCTGAATCGGCCGTCAGGTGAACGACCTCATTACATTCTGACTCAAAATGCGTCGAGCACACGCGACTCTTGCATTGATAAATTCACAGCACAGAACCATTGGTTTCGTACTATCTGATTACTAGGGAAACCAACAGGAACTTGGTACGAAACATCTTTGTTATTAGCGTACCTGCTCGTACGGCGAGAAGCATGGCATTCTCACACACGGCATCTCCCACAAAGTGAACGAAGATCCAAAAAGGGCTGCCAGGTACATGTACACAGAGAGATAAAAAGGGGGAAACTCCTGTACCGTAGAGGGGAGCAAAGAAAGGGGGGGTACGTTCCGAGCGAAGGCTCTTCTTCTTCAGACTATAGGGACGGAATGTGGGACAGAATATGTGTCATTCCGTCCCTCTACTCTGAAGAAGAGCCTTTGCTCGAAACGTCACCCCCCCACCCCCTTTTCTTTGCTCCCCTCTTCGGTACACCAGTTCCCCCCTTTTTTACTCTCTACCACAAAGTGACATCTTAGACGAAGTTGTGTGTACTGACCTGCCGGGCGAAAAAAAGATGACGATCAAATTAAGACGAAGAGAATGGTGCCCGCACGTACAGGTACAGGCGACTCTTGATTTAACTTTCAGCCTGACGAGTGACTATTGCTGGCGATTGCGAAACTCCGAGCAAGTAAACAAGCCAAGAAGAGCCAAAGCTAAAGCTGGCCGTGATCGGACGGCAAAAAAAGAAAAGAAAAAAAAATACAGAAGAAAACAGATTTCTCCGCAAATACAGGGTATTCGGCCAAACTATTTTGGAAGTACATTCAGTAGGCATCAACCTGCTAGTTTTGGTCGTCATCGGCGACAAGGAATTTTCTCCGGAGCTGACCTTTAAGTGATGTACGACGGGACTGAAATGTGGCAGGCAAAGATCCGCGTTGAGGACGACGCAGAATATGCCGAAAAACTGTTCGGTGCCGCTGTGTCCGTCGACGGAGAGGACAAGTTCAAGCTTACGGTACCAGGAAATACCGTAAAACCAGACAGTCCGTGATGCATCGCTCAATGCAATATCGCGTGAAGGTGAGCGAAACGCGCTGGGTGCCAGCCGGTCGTTTGTTTCCAGCACTTCAAAGAAGACGACTTCAGTCCAGGGGGAAAAAGAACTCTGCTGCCTGCTGCGGTCCCATCGGTTTTTTCTGCCTACCCTTCCCATAAACAGACTGCAGAACCAGCCCCAAAACATAGGAAACGTGTGCGCGTAGCTGCGTTGCATGAAGAAGCATTCAACGTGCGGCTGACACTGAGTGGTGCCGAAGCCGACGTTGTGTCTTGTAATGTAGACGAGGCGCCGCCATGTCCCGAATATTGTCTCACCTGTCTGGTGGTCATGCTGATAGTCTTCTTCATCACTACCATTCTCAAGAACATGATAGTCTTCTTGCAGCCAGATGGGTGGCTGTCATGGTGTATCTGACTCTGAGCTACATTGCGCTTTTTGGAGTGCGGACCTTGCTTCTTTATACGAAGCTGCAATGAGGGATCAATATTACTGTAATGTGAGCGGCCATCATAGAGACTACTTCAGCACTTAATATGCACCCTATGTATCTCTGGCCTATTTCTTTCATTGCAATCTGTTCAACTCCCTGAAAATGTAGCTAGTTCAATATAACATTATCTCAAACACGAATCAACCATTCCTTTCCATGTCTAGGACATTGAAATTCCTAGAAAAGGTGTTAGGTTTTGTTATTTTTTGGTGAATATTTTTTTTCTGCATTTTGCAACCTGCATCAAGAAAGTACTTGAGCACCCTGCGCACAACTCACAATAACCCAATTGAATTACATGAAAAATTACTGGAGCAATATTGTACAATGTCTCTGTGCACTTACAGAAGATTCTTTTCATTAGAACAAGGTTCAGTTTCCATCATTCCGGGGGTACCAGCCCATTCCGTATACGGCTTCTCATGTTTTTCGGTAGGTGTTCGGTACAAGGACATTTGTTTCCATTGACCCACGTTGACGGAACTACTTCCACGGTGTTATGAGAGATGAAATTGACAATGGCAAACTGCATCTAAAAAGTCAGTCATTTTTTTGTGTTTTTGACACATGCACTTTTTAAAATGAGCACAATCAAGCTAGAAGCGCACACGAAGCATGTAGCAGAGGGACGGCGACATGTGCGTGAGCGAAGGAGCAAATGCTTCCAGAAGGATCGCCTGCCATGTAGCGCGACGTGTCGCGGGCCCCAGCCCGTCGTTCGACGCCTCGTTGCCTGCTGTTGTTGTTGCGTGTGGTTGCCCCAAAGACGATACGTGGCAATATGTTGCCGCTCAACATTGCACTTAGGACAACCGGAAATTGCATTGTGGTGCACGTGCTGGTGCATCGGACATTATACTTTTGAGGCAGACGCCTACTGTGCTGCCTGTGTTGCAAATTCCCTCCGTCGTTTGAGTTGGAATAAAAAGAAAAATATGGAGATGGTGGCTCCTACAAAACACAGGAGCCGGCTACTCCAAAACATTTGAAAAAAAAACAAAAAACAGTCAGACTAAAAATTTCGCGCTGCAATGTCCGCAAGAAATGTCATTAAAGCCGCTGTCGGACGCTGTCTAAGATCCCTCGGCTATTCTCCGAGGAGCTTCCCTAAGTCTAGAGGACGGTGGTTCAGACTTTCCAAGGCGGCTCTGAGGTCATTGCGTTGAACATTGTATCTGGAGCAGTTAATTAATATATGTTCACGTGAGGTAGTTCGGCGAGTTTACCTTCCCCATCTTGAACAACAGGGCACTGCTGAGAGGGACGTCTAGTCGAAGGCGGTGCACCAATGATTCAATCGCACGCGGCGTGCGACTCGGAAGACAGAAGCGTAAATTCGGGTCGGCTGTGGCTAGCAAGCTGGACTCCGCACCAACCAACCATATACGTCTGCAGGCGTCGTGACGTATGTTACGAAGCATTCTCTTAGCATCCGACGCCGTGAAGTATACAGGGGTCTTGCTCGTTTTCAGGTGTGTCCCTACAGCCAAAGCATCGGTAGCTTAATTCTGTCGTTAACACCTCCAGTTCTGTGACAATTTTATCAAGGAAATCGTTTGCAGAGATGGGCTTTGCATTTCCTGCATACACACCAACAAGAAATGGTACATCGTGTACACCTCTTGTGATACATTGAATTGGCCAGAGCTGCATTTTTTATCTTTTTCAACAGAGAGCACATCAATGTTTAGAGAAAGCTGCACTGTTTGAGGTATAACATGCAAACGGTCTAGCATCCTCGGCCTGTATGCATGCAACCCAACGTGGTACTATCGACCTGGAGGCATAGAAATGATTTGCGAAGAGTCTGTAACAAGGCCCGAGCATCACTCGAGAGGCCAGCGTGGCATTCATGTGGTCTCAATATTTTCAAAAGTGAGCTCACAGCACCGCGTGTTAGGTTTTCTTCTATTGCACACTGTGGTGTCTTACACCGTACTGTAGCCCAGGAACCACCTAGCCTCATTCCTAGATTTTTTTTTCATGTGCCGTGATGACTCTACGATACCCTATGCTTTACGCCCACCTTTTTAGTGAAGCACGCAAATCTTCGTTTTCATTTCCTTGCGTTGTAGAAAAGTCCGCAACATCACCACTTCCACGAGCGTCATCACCAAGTGCGGTGAATTCGTAAACACTTCACAACAGATCGGCCTCTGAAACGTCGCAGTCAGACAGAACTGGCAAAAATGTATTGTCCCAACACCTGCTACTCTCATCGCTTGAACACTGCTCCATGCATGATGTACTCGCCTTCAACTGATGTGAAGGATTGGAAATGTTATAACTGGATTGAGTGGTTTCTGTTTCGCCAGCACAGCCTCCATAGCTGACAGAGCCAAAGCTGAGTCTGTTCGTCTTACTGCTTGAATATACGACGCTTCTTGACGTCTTCCTTTCGATTTATGCATGATGTTTAGTGTGCCACAAAATGTAGCTCACCTCTGGTTCACGTTGCGCTCAATGAAGAAGCCGTGCAACCTTGGAACTTGCAGACGCAACTCACCGTACGCAAGTGAACGTCGTCAAACCAATCGCTGACTTGCCCCGATTGGCGGTGAACCGCCCCCACTGTTGCCAGCAGTTTCCTCCTTTCGATGCTGCAATATTAAAATTGGCGCTGGCTGACGGTGACACGAAGCGACAACGAAACAGCAGGTTTTGTAGTGGAGCGCAGAACGCAGCCTGTCGGCACTCGTTTCGGTACATTTTGTGGCTCACACGTATGCCCATACGAGATCCTGTGTCCTCGAGAACCTTGCATCCAGAAGTGTTGCCCGCGACCCAGTATCGACCTGTATGATGACGTCCTTGTCTTTGATATTACAGGAAATGCACTTCCCGTCTTAGTCGTCAACAAGAAACACGTCGGTCACAAGCTTCACCTTCCGAAAATGTTCACCTTCTTCCGCGTTCCCTGTGAAGCGGATGAACGACACATTTTCGAGATGTGTCCGGTTTTCCCACAGGCATGACAGTCCTCGTTGCGGAATCTGCAGGTTTCTTGCGAGTGGTTTGAATTTTCAAACCGGAAATATCGTTCCTTGCTCTCCGGCTTGACACCTTGTGCACAGAGGGTTCTGCATACAACTGCTTCGACTCTGCCTCCGCGGCCAGTAAACTTTCAGCGAGCCGGATCGCTGTGTACATTGTCAAGGTCTTTTCCAGAACAAGTCGCGCGCGGATTCGCTGATCTCGGAGGCCTACGATGAACGCTGTCATCAGGGAACATGCTCGGACGTCAGACTCTCCTTCATATTCACAGCGGGAAATGATTGCCGACAACCGCTCAACGAAACCCTTCACTGACTCACCGTCCTCTTGACGATTTGAGGAAAGGTTATCTCTCAAACTCCTTGAAACGTTTCGGAGTAAAATGGTCAGGTAACGTTGCAGTAAGATTATTGAAAGGTACCTCCATGATGTTCCTCGGTTGCAGCAAATTATAGAGCCGCTTGAAGACTACAAAAATTCTTGTTGAGTTTCTGGCGAAAAGTCAATGCCTTTTGACATTATACTCATCGGAATTTCTGATGGGTTTCGTGATGAGTTTCTGTTTAAATTTGGCCACCGAGTTTCCGATGCGTACATGATGTGTGCTTCTCTGATGCGTATGTGATGCATACTTTTCTGACGAGTATCTGATGCATACTTTTATGATGTGTATCTGGTGCATACTTGTCTGATCAGTACGTGATGTGCACTTCCCTCATGTGTGTTCTATGACTTTCTTGGATGTTTCTACGCAGTTGCTGTGTTCCTATGCAGTGGGGATATTATGAAAAAAACAGTACAGTTTAGCAGCTTTTATTGAACCTCTCTCGACACCATTCAGGAAAGACTATTTTTCAGTTGGATGGCAGTAGTGTCAAACTTGCTGCATACATATGCTGGAAAACAAAGAAAGACGAAGCAAAGATTATGTGATGAAATAATAAGGGTGTCGAACCGAACCCGAACCGTTATTTTTGCTGGAACCGAAACCAAACCGCAATTTTCATGACACTGTTGAACCGGAACCGAAGCAGAACGGGAAAAATAATAGAGGTAACCGCGGTTCACAACAAAACGGTTCGGACATAAAAGAAATCAGCATAAGAGTTTGTGGAGAGAGCGAGGCATCGTCTGGTAACGACGGAATCAAACCCAAAACTGATTCCGATTTATTGATGGGCACGAGGCTCGCGCTCATCTTCGTTGTTGTCGCCACATGTAGCCCCCCCACTAGAAACAGGGTATTGGCGGGGTGGTAATCGACTGAAGGACCAGTGGTCGTAACAGGGGCTTCAGTGAAAGCAGGCTTCAGACGCTCAACGGAGACTGTTTCCGGTATGCCGTTGCAGTCTATGACGAAGTATTTAGTCGCACGTTCCAATAGAGTGTAGGGTCCAGTGTAAGGGGCCTGGAGGGACTTGCGTAAGGCATCCGTTCGTAAGAAAACCTGAGATGCGGTACTCAGGTGTGGGGAAACGAAGGGCGTTGCCGGCTGCCGAGCCCGGGTGGCAGTTGGTCGGATGCGGGAAAAGTGCCCTCAGAGGCGATGCAGGTAGTCCGACGGATCCGTGGAGATTGGGGTAGGGTTGTCGAAAAGGTGCCCAGGGAGGCGAAGAGTAGTGCCATAAACGAGCTCTGACGGCGTGCAGCCCAGATCCTCTCTCCAAGCCGCTCGAATTCCTAAGAGCATGAGCGGAAGAAACTCGTGCCACTTAGAGGCGTTTTCGTATGCCATGATGGCAGCTTTGAAATGACGATGTCATCGTTCTACGAGGCCGTTAGCTGCGGGGTGATACGCTGTTGTGCGGCAGCGGTGAGTTCCAAGGAGATTGGTGAGCGCAGCAATCAGGCGGTACTCAAACTGTTTCCCTCTGTCCGTTATGATCTTGGAAGGGGCTCCAAACCGGGAGACCCAAGTCGAAATGAACGTGCGTGCGACTGTTTCTGCTGTGGAGGCCGGCATAGGGGCGGCTTCTGGCCACCTTGTGTACCGCTCGACGCACGTCAAGAGAAAACGATGGTTGTTCGACGGGGGCAGGGGGCCCACTATGTCGATGTGGACTTCGTCGAAACGGCTGCTGGGCAGTGGGTATGTTGACAATGGAGGAACGGTGTGCCTGTGGACTTTGGCTCGTTGGCATGGCGTGCAGGACCTCGTCCATGCGCGAATGTCAGTGTTCATTGATGGCCACACATAACGAGCACTGACAAGTCACTGTGTAGCCTTGATTCCAGGGATAGTCCGTGGGATATTCCTTGGGATAGTCCGTGGAGCGCCGCGAAGCTTTGACGACGGAGACCTTGGGGAACGAAAGGCCGCTGCATCCCTGTAGGAATGTCGCAGACGACGGGTCCGGAGAGTCCGGGAAAACGTACTTCTTGCAGGTTTAGCGAGGAACGCCCTGATAGGAGGTATTTCAACTCCGGGTCGTTCTGCTGCAGCTGAGAGAGATCTGCAAGGCTGATTGGTCTGTGCTGAACGGAAAAGAGGCGACTGAGGGTGTCAGCCGGAACGTTGTCGGCCCCCTTCACGTGCTCGAATGTCGCCTGGAACTCCGCTAGGAAAGCGAGTTGCCTAATTTCGCGAGAGGAGTAGCGGCTGCTGCCGGATTGGTATGCGTGCACCAGGGGTTCGTGGTCAGTAAAAATGACAAACTGCTTGTCCTCGAGGAAATAACGGAAGGTCCTGACATGAAAGCGGCGAGGAGCTCGCGACCGAAAGTGCTGTACTTCTCTTCGGTGGATGAGAGCTTCTTGGAGAAGAAGGCTAACGGTTGCCAATGACCGCCTATGTGTTGCTGCAGGACGGCTCCGACGCCTTTGCTCGAGGCGTCCACCATAATCGAGGTGGGTGCTTCGTTGACAGGATGGACCAGCGTGGTGGAGGATGTTAAGGCATGCTTGGCCCTTTTAAACGCCTCGATTTGCTCGGAAGACCAGGCCAGGGCTGTACAATCCTTGCGGGCAGAGTGTAGAAGCTCTTCGAGCGGCCGTAATACGCCCGCGCAATGGGGAATAAAGCGTCTGTAGAAGTTCACCATCCCGAGAAAACGACGTAGCTGTGTGCATGATGTGGGGAGGGGAAACCCTTGCACCTTCTTAACTTTGCTTTCGAGGGGTGTTTTTCCTTGGGCATCGACCTGATTGCCCAGGAATTCGAGCGACGGAACGCCGAATTCGCACTTGTCGATGTTAATGAGTAATCCATGCTCGGAGAGGCGGTGGAATAAGGCACGCAGGTGCTGCAAGTGCTCTTCCTGGGAAGCGCTGGCCACAAGCAGGTCGTCGAGGTATGCAAAAACGAAAGGTAGGCCCCGTGTGACGTTGGCGATTCCGAAAGGCATTCGGAGGAATTCGAAGAGGCCGAAAGGTGTTACAATGGCGGTCTTGGGAACGTCCTCCTCTGCCATGGGAATCTGGTGGTATGCTTTTGTTAAGTCGATTTTTGAGAAAAGTTTCGCCCCGGCTAAACTCGCGGTGAAGTCTGATATGTTGGGCAATGGGTAACGGTCGGGAATCGTTGCTAGATTTAGTGCACGGTAATCGCCACGTGGTCTCCAATCGCCAGTCTTCTTAGGGACCATGTGCAAAGGCGATGACCAATTGCTGGACGATGGTCTTACTATGCCGACCGCCAGCATGTGATCAAATTCTTGACGCGCGATGGCAAGCTTCTCGGGGCTCAGCCGACGAGCCTTAGCGAAAACTGGTTGGCCTTTGGTGCATATACGGTGGACGACAGGATGCTTGACCGGTTTCGTCCAGTCGCACTGCGATGTCAATGATAGAAAATCATTTAGTATCGCGGCATCAGTCGCGTCACTTGGTAGCGGAGTAGCGAGACCAGTCGCAGCTACTCTTGCCGATACGCCGTCGAGGAGTCTTCGCTTAGCGACGTCGACCAGAATGTTGTGATGAGCCAGAAAATCGCTACCTAGGATGCTGTGCGCTGTGTCCGCGACAAGTGAAGTACTCTTCGGAGTCCGAAGTCAGGAGTCAGGGAACGGCGATAATAGACGTGTATACGTGACCCGTTTACTGCTCTCAGGTACAAAATGGGGGAACGTCTGCGATCTTGGGCGGAGGCTGGAAGCACGCTGACCTCTGCCCCAGTGTCGACCAAGAAGTTTTGTTTGCCAAGCCGGTTCCTGATGTAAAATAGGCGACACGGTTGCGGGTGGTGGGAATCGCTCGTCGCCGCTAGTGATCCCCGAGAAGGTTTCCCTGCCAGGAGCAGGGCGATTCGCAACGCCTTACACGACGAGGTGGAGGTGACGGTGACGAAGAGAACTGACACCTTGCTGGTGTCGACCGGGTACCGCGCGTGGGGCGCAGATGACCCGCAGGGCGCGGAGAAGAGTAGCGGCGGGGAGCGATAGCACCGAAACGGAGATCCTCCGCACCTGCTGACGCAGAGAAGCGAACTCGGCTTGGTCGTTGACTGAGGCTGCCGTCTGACACGTGCCACCTGGGTCATTGCCGGGGGTCTTCTGCAGTGCGGTGATGCAGGCAGCGGAATCTCTCTCACTGGCTAATTCCGTTACCTTGTCCGCACGCTCCGCTAACGCTTGGAGATTAGCTTCGTCCGAG
The DNA here is from genome assembly GCF_037126465.1 of Ornithodoros turicata. NCBI lineage: Eukaryota > Metazoa > Arthropoda > Arachnida > Ixodida > Argasidae > Ornithodoros > Ornithodoros turicata. The sequence goes on along the minus strand of NC_088203.1, from coordinate 58,208,429 downwards.
GCTGCCAAGACCATTTGGACCGAAGGAGGAAGCTTGGAAAGGAAAACCTCGCGGAGCATTCTGTCATCCAACAACGGCGTAAAACCCCCGAGGATGTGCTGCAGACGAAGAGGTCATGCGCGCGCTGTCGATCTGAAGGCGATGCCCGGGCGATTACGGCAGTCTTGAGTGCCGCGTAAGGGTCATTCGGGGGAGGAGAGGTTAGAATGTCGGCGACCCCGACAAGCACGTCCTCGGGCAGAACGGACATTACATAGTGAAATTTCGTTGTCGCCGAAGTTATGTGGCCCAGCGTGAACTGGCATTCCGCTTGACTGAACTATAGGTCTGGCCGGGACCGAATGAATGGTGGTAGCTTGATGGCGAAATGCGAGATCAAGGGCGCAGGCGGCGTACCGTCCATGATGAAGGACGTCCGGGTCACCAGTGTGGAGAGTGCGAGGCAACGTCTGGTAACGACGGAATCAAACCCAAAACTGATTCCGATTTATTGATGGGCACGAGGCTCGCGCTCATCTTCGTTGTTGTCGCCACAAGTTCAAGCCCCTCTCAATCCCCTTAACGAGGACACATTGGTGTCCAAGCTTGTTGGACATTGGGACCAGAGCGTCGAACCGAAAGGTTTTTCGGTTTGTTTCGGGTTCGGGTTCGGCCATAAAGGTTCGGTTCCGGTACAGCTACGGAGTTCACATATACGGGTTCGATTAACCGGTTCAGAGGCTGCGAACCGGTTCGGAACCAGTTCGAGGTTGTAATATGCTACAAAATTATAGGTAGCCACTAAAAATGACGCGAGATCACTTAGTTACGGTTTTATGAACTTCTGTTTTTCGACCAACAGGACCCCCTTTCATCCGTTCTCCTAGCAACGGAACCCCCAATCTAGGCAGGTAGACCGCTCGAATCCCCACATCACCCCCCACAACATACCAACCCGAACCGAACCGGTATCCCGTACCAGTAACCGAAGTTTTTATATCGGTTCGATCCCGGTTCAGCTTCAAGATGGCGCTAGTAATTACGGTTCACTTACGGTTCAGTTCCAGCTAAAAATTACGGTGAATTCCGGTGTTTGATTTCGGTTCTGGTTCGGTTCGACGCTCTCATTGGGACGCATCATGGATTTCGCAAATTTTCATCTAGCAGTCAAACGAGGACGTATAGTACGTATGCTTTCAGTGTGTTTTTTAACACGTTGAAACGCAGTTGTCCTTGTGAGCGCCGCGGCTAGCGCCCCACGCACGCGCTGCGGCGTCAACTCTTCACAGAGGAGGCGCCACGCAGACGACTGAAGCAGGAATGGAGTAGGCCAGTTGTGTAGCTCCATAGGACGAATATGTGATTAAGCAAGGGCCGAACATTTCCCTTTACACGTGAGCACTAAAAATTAAACAAGTCAGAAACATGAGAAGCGGAGAAGGAGCGTACGCAGAACGGTGCCTGTTTGATTGGTCGTGGTTTGAACAGTAAAGGCAGTTCTGCTACTGCAGTTGTGTCGTGACAGATTGCGTTTGCGTTGTGGATTAACTGGTACACTGCTGTGAGCTCGGACAGTTGTTAATTAGGAGTTTCATGGCGCAACGACAACGAGGAGCTCGGACAGTGCAAGGCTGGTAGCGTAGAGAACGGGGGGGGGGACAGTGGGGCTCGTGCCCCCCCCCGGGCTGATCTATGGGGGGCAGAGCCCCCCCGGGCTGTGAGTTCAAGAAACCTCCACCTTTCCTTCGCCAGCGGCGCGAGCTTAACCTAAACGCTTCTGAGGTTCCACAGCCGGGAGCCCCCCGCCGTTGCCATGCGAGCAACCAGTGAAGGCAAGCGCCGCGTCTGCTAGTGACCTTGCATGCTCGCGCGACGCTGCCCGGCAGACGCGACGACCATTTCTGTTCGACACGTTGTTCTAGGAGAAGGGTCCGTCAACACGACATGCAGAATGGACAAGTATGTCATTAAAAAGCCTAGATTGTCTACTGATGCGCCCGAAACCACCAGCTCGCAAGATCCACACACCGTCAGTGTTTCACCACTCGATAGTGACGTGAACACCCAGTTTGCTGCTGATAAGTCCACTGGTGCAAGCTCAGCAGATGCTGCAGGAGACGGGCCATCCCCGCCATCTGAAAAACTTACCATTGGAGGAAGTCATGAGAAGAACGAGCCATCATCCAGCAAAGGCAGCGGCGGGCGGGGCTACCTTAAGAGTTGGGAATCCACCTACGGATGGCTTTCGTACAACGCTGATATTGGTAAGGTGTACTGTGCCATTTGCGTCACTGCCAGGGACAAAAAAATCCCGCTTCCATGCACATCGCGAGACAAAGACTCATACGCTGCATTCGGTGAACGAGGTTTCGAGAATTGGAAGAAAGCTCTTCAACGATTCCGGAGTCATGAGAAGTCAGCGCTTCATCGTGAAGCCTCCACGGCGCTGAGAACTGCAAGCACAGGAGCTAACGTAGCGACGGCGCTGTCTGAATCGAAGCTCAGCCAAATGAAGCAAAGTCGTCAAGCTCTGGTGGCAGTTCTGTGGTCTGTTCGCTTTCTGGCATGTCAAGGGCTCTCACTTCGCGGTCACGATGAGGACGAAGGTAACTTGAGGCAGCTTCTTATGTTGCGGGAAGCGGATGTGCCAGGTCTCGGTCCATGGCTCAACAAAAGTAGGTGTAAGTGGATTTCGCCGGACTTGCAAACTGAGATGCTTCAACTCATTACCCACAGCATGCTCCGTTCCCTAATCAGAGAAGTGCAGGACGCGTTGTTTTACGCGGTGATTGCTGACGAGACCTCTGATCCTTTTGCCTCAGGTATGTCAAAAAGGGTCTTGAAGTGGAAGAAGTCTTTATTGGATTTTACGTGCTACGACGGGGCTGCAAATGTGTCCGGCAAAGGCGGTGGACTTCAAGCCCTAGTTCAGGATATTGAACCAAGAGCGATGTATGTACACTGCCTTGCGCACACTCTCAACCTAGTGTTGCAAGACTTGTGTAAGCAAATTGATGTGTGTCGAGACTTTGTCAGCTTGTTCGCCGAGTTGGTAAATTTTGTGAAAACATCTCCAAAGCGCCTCAGCTGGTTCGAACAGTTCCAGAAGGAGGGGACACCGGCCCTCAGACAATTCTGTAAAACCCGGTGTACGCTAAAGGCATCCTGACTGCGGTCAGTGTCAAGTAACTACTCTGAGTTGGTGCAGTTCCTTTTCGCTCTGTCATCGGATGAAAAGAATGACACAGGAGCAAAAGCGAGTGGCTATGCAAAAGCGCTCGGAAAATTTGATTCATATTTCATGCTCAGGCTGATGATCCTGGTGTTTGAGAGATTGGAGAGCGCAAATTCTGCTCTGCAGAAGAAGAGCTCGCAGTTTGGGCATGCAGAGCAAATAGTGAAGGCCGTTAAAGAATGTGTTGCTGAACTCCGCGACAAATTCCCTGGCTTTTGGAGCACGGTGAAAGCCACGGCTGAGGAGCTCAAAACTGGGAGCCCCAGCCTTCCGATAAGGCAGCGACAAGCACCACGTCGTTACGACGAAGGATCTGAAGCACACGAGTTTAGATCCTCGGAAGCCTATTATCGACAGAGGTTCTACATGGTAATTGACACGGTTCATGCGTCTCTGTGCACTCGGTTTCCTGCCGAAATGTGGGACCACGTGACGAAAGTCGAAAAGTTCTTGATGGGAGAAACTGACAGCGCTTCTCTGTGCGAATTCTATAAAGGAGATCTTGATGCAGGTCGCCTTCAGCTTCATCGAGATATGCTGTTGGACATTGCAAGGCAGCGTTCCGTAAGCCTTACTTCGTTTCAGGCCGTAAAAGAGCTGCTCTCCGGAAAGGAAGGTGAACCACTGAGGACGATACTTCAAGAAGTTGTTCAACTGCTTCGAATTGTATTGACCATACCTGTGACGTCTTGCACATCAGAAAGGTCCTTCCCATGCCTACGGCGGCTCAAAACTTACTTGCGTTCCACAATGGGACAAGCCCGGTTAAATCATATTGCCTTGCTTCATTGCCACAAAGAGCTAGCTCGTGATGTCGACTTGAACGCTGTAGCAAACGAGTTTATCAAACGAACAACTCCTAGGGAAAACACGCTTCAAATTGTTGTCTAGAAGAATGCTATTTTTTCGTGGCTTCTAAAGACATGTCGTCGTTCGATGATACTCGTGTCTGCTTCCTACCATCCAATGTGCCGGTACGCACCTGCCATCATGTACCAGCCGAGAATTTGGCAACCACATAATAAATATTACACGTTGCACATGGTCGTCACTTCGTTTCCGGCTCGGGCTCGCTGGACTCCTCCCGTCCCCGCCCGAGTGCCAGGCTCGAATAACGGTCTCGACTACCGAATTACCTTGTTGTACGAAGCATCCTCGTGAAATTTAGTACAAGCCTTTGTTCATCGGCACCTGTAAGTATGGTGTTCTCCTTTGGGAATCTGATTGTGTGGCCGAACAGAAGATGCCTAAAAGATGCAGTCTTCGAGAAATTCCTAATATTAAAATCGCCATGATAATCTAGCAAATAACCGTTATTGTTACTTGCTGATTTGTTGTTATAATCGTCATTATTTCTGTAATTCCGGATGTCATTTTCTTATGCAATCCAGATGCTATCATCCTTTTGATTAACCCTCCCAAGACCTCCGACCTCCACTTATGAGGACCATAAACAGCAAATGGCAGCAGCACTGGGATACACTACACAGCAACAAACTTCACCTCGTTAAGCCCACCATTGTAAAACCGACACAGATTTTTAACGGTTATCTTCATGAAGTTGTTTCTGCCAAGTTGAGGATTGGCAACACTCATTTGACCGACAGTCACCTCCTCCGCAATGAAGAGGCTCCGCATTGCACTCGATGCGACGAGATGAAATCTGTCCCCATCACATGAAACACACCGACTTCACCATTTTCACGTGCTCTACACATACCACACACCTCTACATCCGTCCCTTTTGCTGGGGGATGAGGATCTTCTACCAGTTGGACGGGTTTCTGGCTTCTTTCAAGACATTGGTCTTTTAAATGCATTGTAGTTTTAGCTGTTTGATTTTTACGTCCTTTGATACTCAAACTGTACGGTTTTATCTTAACTGAATCACTATACTTAACTCGTACTTTCCTTACCATTGTCTTGGCGCATTATGGCCTTCGTCGCTTATGCGCCAAGAAAACCTGAATCATCATCACCAGATGCCATCTTACAGTATTTATGGTAGTAGCTACGGTATTTAAATACTGTATTTATATTTTGTATTTAAACACTCACATTGAATAGTATTTATGAAGAGTATTTAGATACCCCTTCCAACAAAGTATTTATATTCAAATACTAAAAAAATATATTTATGCCCATCCGTATTTATGCTATCCATCTTATTAGGCTTCCTTTAAGTGTATCTTCCTGGCACTGCGTGTGAAAGAAAAAGGGTTTTGGGAACAGAAAGTAGCAGGACCACAGCACTCCATCAGCGTGGACGCTATTTGCAAGTGTTCATGCATTCCTCCTTTCTCTCGCTAAGGGAGTACCTGACCACTAAAAACGTGTATGCAGACTACAGCGGTAAGATAACAGCCACGCGTTTCCTAATAAAAGCAGTTTTATGGGAGATATAAAATGGAAGCGTTGAATCGGTTCGCGAACCGGTTTGTGAACCGGTTCGATTTTTGGCGTGGCCGAACCGGAACTGAACTGGAACGAAATCCAAGCAACCCGAACCGAACCCGTATTTTTTGCGGTTCGACGCCCTGGAAATAATAGAAGGCGGCTGTACCGTACCCACATATACTCAGAGGTTACAGGTGCATCAGAGAGACTTTGGAATCACGCAAGACACAGAGCACACACATTTGACAGGTAACTAACCGTTTGCCAGTGATGGTGAGTAGCAAATAAGTAGTCAGATACTATATTTTGCAGCTATTACAGATGCAGTCTCTGCTATCTACACTTGCAGCTACACGACCTGTCATAATGTGCAGACAAATTTGATGTGAATTGCTCAGAGATAAAATCTTCTAAGGCTCCATGCTGCTATTTCTACAAAGATAAGTCTTGATACAGGGTGTTCCACAAACATGGCATGGGCATGGCACATGGCATGGGCTTTTTTTGAGTAAGTGATGGGTTTCAGCTCACAAATTCATGGTGCGGACGGCCACACAAATGCGTTATCTCTCTCAGTTAACCACTACTCAGCTTCTAGACAACCCCTCAAAATGGAAAGGTAGCTTTTGGAAGATAAGGAAGAGTCACAATGTTTTGTCCCTGTGAGCAAAACAGCTAACTGCCCTGCCTATAGTACATGCCTAACTGCCCTGCATAAGCCTAACTGCATAGTTGAGACGAAGGAGAGGTGATAGCGGGGACTTGGTAGTGGCCAGTAGTTACTCTAAAGTTTTTTTTTTCGTGAGTATTTTGCAACCACAAAGAATTGGCTTATCTAGGTATAGAAGGCGGCTGTACCGTACCCACACATACTCAGAGGTTACAGGTGCATCAGAGAGACTTTGGAATCACGCAAGACACAGAGCACACACATTTGACAGGTAACTAACCATTTGCCAGTGATGGTGAGTAGCAAATAAGTAGTCATATACTATATTTTGCAGCTATTACAGATGCAGTCTCTGCTATCTACACTTGCAGCTACACGACCTGTCATAATGTGCAGACAAATTTGATGTGAATGTCTCTGAGATAAAACTTCCAAGGTTCCATGCTGCTATTTCTACACAGATAAGTCTTGATACAGGGTGTTCCACAAACATGGCATGGGCATGGCACATGGCATGGGCATTTTTGTGGCCAAACAAACATGGCATGGGCAAAAAATGTGCTCATGAAGTAGATACACGTCTTACTACAAATGATCTGGCTCCAAATATGAACACCACAGATAATGCAAATAACCGATGTCTCTTTGCATAGCAGTGCCTCTGAAAAGTGCCTCTTAGCTATGGCACAGGTGAAAACAATGGGTGAAGTGAAATTCGAACAAAGGTAGTGAGATTTTTACACACCTCCTAGTGCTGGTAATCAAAAAGGAAGGTTTCTTGTTTGCGATAATGTCAGTCATCCTTAAGCATATAACATGGAAATCTTTATGAATCTACAACATATTGGGCATACAGCAAACAAGAAACAAAGTAGAATGCAATCATGCTGGCTATGAGCTATACAAAGCATTTGTGTAAAAGCCATGGATACAATCTTTACGTTGCTGTTCTAGTCCACGATTGCCTGCCGACCTTACCAGCCATGCACCAAAGTTGCAAAGATAGACACAAAAGCACAAAAACAAGATACACTTTTGATTTAAAAAATTAGAGTGGCAAATATTTTCTGTTTGTTTTCTCTGGTGCAAGACCCCCTGAGCACGCAGTGAATAAAAGCGGGGCATTGACGACACAAATGAATGTGATTAGTTCGTTAATACACACTATATGACTTTGCTGAACTGTCACCAGCTTAGCAAAACCTGGTGTCACACCGTAAAGTCGAAAACAGATGCAGTCATCTGAATTTTTAAGGAAAGCCTATCGGAATGTATTGGCTATGGCAAGCGCAAACAAGTAACTGTGTTGCGTCATCAGGCCCCTTCGGCGTGCACGTTGTTCTTACTAATAACAGGGGCCTTGCGATTTTGGCCCTGGCACAGTGTGACTTTGGGAATTTTAAATTTTCAGTTCATCTTCTGCCTATTATATGCAGCTCTTGTGGCACAAGGAAGGCAGTGCAAAACACAGAATGGTGATGATGATGATTGGTATTTTTATGGCGCAGCAGCGACGAAGGCCGTAATGCACCAAAACATGGTTAAAAGTGTTACTAGCTAAAAATGGAATGATAAGGTTAAAAATGGTGCATGATACAAATTAACTCAAGTATTGTGCTTTCAAAAAATGTTTCCTTAAAATTACAAGGCGTTTAAAAACCAGTGTCTCTAATAAAATTATTGACTCTACTAAACGGTAAAAGAGCTTGATCACCCGGCAGTAGGGCTGGTTGGAGCGGTAGGTGATTTCAATAAAACTCTCGGAAGTGACGGTGGCGAAGAGGTTCATACAACGCACAAGAAATAAGGATGTGTAGTACAGAAAGGAGTTCCCCACAGTGCGTGCACTCGGGTGGCACCTCTCTGTGAAGAAGGAAACTATGGGTGAGGTGAGTGTGCCCAAGTCTTTGCCGTGTGCGTGTTACTTCGTGTGCTCTCTTCTCCAAACCCTGTAGCAAAACGCAGAAGAGGGATCGAAACTGATGGAGGAAGTGGCCATGTTGTTTAGCATGGTGTCCACTAGTCATAGCAGCAATGGGTCCGCCGTTACAGCGAAAATACAACTGTAGCGCCACTGACCATCCTGACGCTTGGCTGGCTTCCACCAAATGGCTCAAACTATTTTGAAATATAATATGCTGGCTACATTACATTCGAATAAGCAAGCGTCTGTTCCTATTGACTAATAAGGCTAACTAATGACCTGGTGTTACTATCACCCATGTCAAACTGCACTACAACTTTAATGATTGGAAGAGTCACACCGGAAACAATGTTAGAAACAAGAGAAACATTCTTGGCCAGGAATTGGAGACAGACGACTCAAGCAGACAGCGCAGACACGCTGCATGTACTGTCCGTCCCAGTTCTCTTCATGCTCCACCATCAGCCATATATTATACACGCACCTTAGGATGATTAGTAAAACAACATGAGCGAGAAATGTCAGCTATCAAGGCGCACCGATTAGTATGTTAACACGCACTGGGTCAAGCGCCTCCTTGGCAGGCCCGCTCTATTGACATTCGGCCCCTTCCCAAAGGAAGACTTTCCCCGCAGCTCTTCTACGGTGAAGAGGTTCCTCAGGAAGCTCCGCGCATACTTTGTGGGAGCACCACGGCAACGAGAATGCATTCTGTCTAAAATTGCTTTCTCAAGTAGCACTCCCCCACCTAAGTTGACCTATGAAGCAAAATATAGAGAATAGGAGGCATGATGATCTTACAGCGTCAGCACCTTATCACTCAACTATTTTAGAGGTTTTGTAGGAGTATTTTGACTTAAAGCAGAGGAAATACCCGAGAATGCAAAGGAAAGACGCTAGTTATGTTCCAGTTCTAACACTGAGCAAAAGTAGCTTCTATTGGCTAACTTCCTGCAAAATACATTGCGAGAGCACGGTATTTGCTATATGTGCAATGCAGAGGATAATGAAATCCAATAGATTGTTTACTATCTCTGGAAAGGTTTGGTGCCCCAAGGTCCCAATGTGGTGTGAATATACCAGAAATTCTCACGGTATGGACTGTCGAAAACAAAGCTAACAATTTAGTACCTATCGTTCTTTGCAACTGAGCAAGCAAACAATATAGTACCTTTTCTGCCTCTATAGGTGCCACCTGCTGTGATGACTCCAGCTTTCTGGTTATTCTTCGGAGTTTCCGGACCATTTCTAATGAGTCTGGGAAGGCAGAAAAAGCTGCATGTAAGTAGTACTATTAGGTGTGGAGGGAGACCGGATGAGAGTTAGCAACATAGCCACCTGGCCCTGAGCCGACTTTTTTCGCGAATTTTTCCCGCGCGCGGTGAGTGGCGCGTGGGTGGAGGGCTACCTGAGGCTAGTTTTTGAACTTTTCGCTATCCCGTAACGCTTGCTAAACGCTCGTGCTCCCCAGTTGACGGCCAATGCGCGTGACGGAATGAGCGCGCAAATTTTGAAAAATAGCTATAATAGCTATAATAGCTATGTAATATAATATAATAATATATAATAATAATAATATAATAATATAATGTAATATAATAGCTATAATAGCTATGTGCAGATCAAGATTGAGCCCCTGTGCGCTTACCGGTGGGCGGACGGCTGTGCGTGCGCAGCCGTCTGAGACGTGAGAACCATCATTGCAACAATGGAGTTTTAATTACAAGTTCTGATAGATGTCGATAATTTCGAGCACAATAGGGAAACTAAGTTTAATATTCCAACATGGCACAAATTTAATCAGTTTCTTATGAAGTGAATAGCGCAGACATAAGGAAATAATTCGAATCAACACAACACAATCAATAGCTAGCACTAATAGAGAACCAAACCGACATATCCTCCAACATATAGGGAAATAATAGCTAAACAATATCATATCAAAACGAGAAATGGACACCACATTTAATCAAAGAAGATATTCTTAATCAGTATGATTACAATCAAAATTACAGGTTGTATTATAAAAAGTCTAATATTCCTATACATGACCACCATCACTGCAATAGCGGGATTTTAATTGCAAGTGCCGATAGATGTATGTAATTAATTGTGAACAGCAAAGACCCTGGAAGACCATGGGACACGAACGACAAGAATGACACAAACACAAGGGGAAATAAAATCTAGGACGTTACATTTAATCAAAGAAGATATTCTTAATCAATACTATTACAATCAAAATTACAAGTTTTATTATAACAAGTCTGAGTCACGATCACTATTATTACAACACAAATAATTTCCTCATTATCATGTTTCTTATTAAATGTTTTAAGTAATTTTAAGTAATATAAGAGCATTGTTCAGAGGAAACAAGTTAACTTTGATCTTCAGTGACATGCCACAAAGCCGTAAGCCAGTTTATAGTATAGTTTTAGCTTGTCCATAAACAGCGCGATGGCCTTCTAATATGATTTAGATCGCACCTTCTGTAATATAGAAGTTCAGCTGAGGATGGCGGTTGCCATTCTTGCCAGTTTACCAAGAGAACACTTCCGTGTAACGCGTCAATCGCGTTGTCGTTCGACATCAGCCGCATTCCCACATCAACGTCCACAAGCTTGCGCACGTTATAAACGTCCCACGCGTACTCGGTCAGCCACTTTACAAAAAATTGCATACTTCCAACGTAGACCGAGCGCTAACACAGATGAAAAAAAAGGCAACGCAAATACGAACTACGAACAACGTGCACAACAGAAAAGCAGTGGAAGCAGTCGCTAGTGGCTATGGGGCTACAATCCATACTTGTAGGACAGACGGTGGCACTAACCGCAGCGTTATCTATAATCGCCGCAAATGTTCAAAGATATGTCTCAACCTTTTTCAAGATACAAAAATGTGATGCGCATAAGAAATTAACGAAACCAAATATTGCACAGGGTACGTGGCACAGATACACGATACACCATATCAAAAAACATGCCAGGCCAAGCTTGCCAAGACTGGTCAAGACGACAACGGCAACACCGGCGGGCTTCGCATGCGTCCGTACCGTAGACTGTACAAGTGCCATAAAAATGCCTAAAACAAAAAGGTACAAGCAGTATCTTTATGATACTGCATATAATGTCCCTACTCAAACGAAGTGCCGATTCAAAGCCCAAGAAGCAGCACAAAGTGCTGTTGACACATTTGTGCAAAGTTCTTCTGCATGTAGTATCATGAATCCGACATATCCGACAGTGATGAGGATATGTGACCGACGCCTACAGCGACAGCCCCAGACGTAAGTCAAGAACGGAGTGACAGAGAGTGTGGTGCAGCTCGTGATGCTTATGCTATGGTGAACTACTTATGCCTTTGACGACAACGATGTGCTAACGGATCTCGAAGACATGAACACCACAGAGCGTGACGACGGATTGCGAGACTGTAATGACAACAGTTCGGAAGACTCTTCACCAAACGGTGACGACTGCTCCTGCCGAGAATCCGAAGGTGCTTCGGAGGCAAGAAATGAACTGGTGAGTACCATTGATACGCCAGAAATGGTTTCATTCGCGGGAATAATAGCGTTATTAGAGTGACCTTGTAGCAGTGAGCAGTGTAGTGACCAGCGCTCTTGTTTCCGCCATCCCACTGCTGCTTCATCAACTGCGACATTCACAAGCTGTGTGTCCAGTCGTCCATCATCCACAAGCCGTCCTCATTCTCCTCTTCATGGTATCGACGCGGACCTCAACCGCATGCACGGCTCCGCGTCTGAGGGGGGTGATGTGGCGGCCCTGGACGACGACGACGACGACGACGCGTCCCTGCTGCCGCGCGCTACTGCGCGTGGCAGCCAGTTCTACCGGCACCGTGCTAGCGAGAGGCCACGCACATCTGCCCTGTCAGGACTCGTGTGGAGGAAGACCCTCCTCTACACAATCAGTGAAAACCAGCACCCCCCTTCCCGCAGTGGACTCCCAATCATCATTCCCGTTTATCACTGGCGTTGATCATGCGCTCTTTTAATAGATCGTTCACACACCGTCCTGTTTGTATTTCATAAAGCCCGCCACTTGATAATGGCGTGGAAATGGGGACTGACTGTCATGGCGTCGTCACTGCTGCGTTCGAACGCAAAGTTACCGCTTTCGCCACTGAATGCGGCAATACTTTAGCGGCGGCAAGGCGGTTTCAAGTATCAGAAGTAAATTTCAGAAGGTGGCTGACGCAACAGGGGGAGATCAAGAATTGCGTCAGCGCAGTGGTTTTTGGTGCGTTGTGTCAGACGATGTTGTCGTGCACGCTTTTAAAACGCATGGTTTGTCTAACGCTTTGAACGGAACACAATGAGCTGTGGGAAGATATGGACAAAAAAAGAACAGCTGCTAAGAAAGCGGTGACGAATAAATGGTGTTCTGCATCATTTCTAACTGTTATATTGCCTCCCAATTTCTCCTTACTTTTTCCCAAAATTAAGTACAGTGAATTCGGGGTCGTCTTAGATTCGAGAAAATACGGCTCTAAATCCCTATTGAAAAATCCTAGAGGAATTCTCACAAGAAACATTCTACAGAATCGTACGAGAAATTCTATGGGTTTACGCGCTGCAGATTCTCGCAGGTTTTGTCATAGAATTTCTCACAGGGTCCCTATGAGATCTCATAAACGCTTATGAACAAACTTTCGAAATTGTGTAGAAATTGTTTACAGAACTGTAGACAGGGTAGGTTAGAATCGTATAGGAATTCTATACACCCTTTATCTGGACGGAACCCATTTTCAATAGATATTTGATTACTGTTTTCTATAGAAGATGTATTCAGAAAAGTAGAGAGTGTTTCTATTGAAAATATATATAAAACCACCTTTCATTTTCTATACAGCTACTATGCAACGGCAGTGCAGAATCTGTACAGGATTGCTATAAAGTAGCTGCTATATATAGAAGCGGCTGTATATAATGTCAGATAAATGAGACCATCAAGTAGAAACAGATAATTTTATTGCACAGCCCTGGATTGCAAAAACATATGTACATTCTACACACATACATACATTCTACAATACTTAGCTTCATAACTCCAGCAGCATTGAAGCAAGAATTTTTTTAATGACACCGGACGAGGTGCCATACTAGCTGGATGTGTAGTCTGAAAGGGAAAACAGAAAAATGAAAATCAGTTATCATGACTTCACATTTAGCACAACCAAGAATACATTTCTAGAGATTACAGACTAATCTATAAATCAAACATGGGTACGTACTGAGAATTGCATCCAGCCGTTTGCGATCCTGCCCAGGTTTCACCGGCGCTTCTTTCTTGACATTTGACTGCATTCCGTAGAGAGACCTATTTCTCAGTTCTTCAGTGTCAAATAATGAACGAGTGATGTTTCGTGCAAACTTGCAGGCGTCTGTCAGGAAGGTGTTGCGGAGACGCTCCAAGACTGATTTACTCACAGGGACACCGTCCCCAATGTCCTCCTAAAAAGCAGCAAGAGAAACATCAAACAATCAGTTTGTAGGCTGCAGGGTATACTTGCACGCTGCAGCACAAAATTTTGAAGACTATGGAAACATAGAAATCATAAGGAGAGGCTAGAAGAAAAGCTGGGGGAGAGAGAGTGATGGGGGACAGCAAAGGATATTTACCGGAGCTGTTCCCTCTCTCAGCGTCCGGACATGAAGGGCGCCATGGTCGATATTTTAGCTTCGGATACGACTTTTTGACGGCCATTGCTTCTGTTTATCCATTCTAAGTAACTTTTCCGGTTCCGGAACCATGCGATCCATGATGGCACGGTGTGCGGTGGGGTGCGGGTTGCGGTGGTGTACAGCATGTTGATTCTAGTGTTTATCCCCGTTGCTTCGCATGCCATCATTGTCACCTCAACAGGTATTCAAACGCAAAAGCGTTGTGTGACGAAAAATGAGAAGTGGGAACGACGCTTGATAACTTGCAGGAGTGAGCGCAATAACCAGTTGAGAGCCGTTCGACCGTAAGTGACGTTACGTTAGCTGATCACGGTGATTAATAAACTGCTACCGCTAGTACTGAAGAGATCGGTGATAGGGAGAGAATGAGATTCTGCTTGTGTTCTGCAGCTGCCAATGGAAGATGAAACCGATAAGAATTCATTTAAGTATCTATGCTGCTTTGTCCGATAGTTCCCAAGCAGCACAAAGGACCGGGGCGAAGCCGGTCCAGCATCGGGAAAGAATCCTACAAAGTCGGGGGCATGCCACCAGCCGATACCGGTCCTTCCTCCAGTTTGCAACACCGGGATGATTAAGGACCGACATCGGCAGCAAGTATTCGGTCCCAGCAGGTCCCCGGCGGATCCCCGATAATGCTGGCAGGGGCTCCCCCCATGCATATTTACCCCCCCCATGCATATTTTGGCATTAATATGCTTATTTTTAATAATTACAATAATTTTGAGTGTAAACAGTGTGTGTAGAGCCCAACATTTTATTTTCGGAGAGGAAATAGACTGACACAACACTTGGAGCACCTCAATAGACTAAACGACGAGTGGTGTACACTAAGCAGTCTGCCTGCATCATCCAATGCATGCCAATTGTGTCTGAAATGAAAAACAAAAAAAGAGGGGTATACAGAAATATGCAGCATGTCCGCATAACTACTGTCATTGCCAATGTAGCCTGAAAAGAAAAGGGTGGAAATGGTCTACCGTAATATCCAGCCTGCCTGCGTAACCACTGGCCCTTCAATGGTGTCTCAAAAGGGGGGGGGAACGTACACAGTAAGAGGTGGTCTCTGAAAGGAAACAAAAAAGGTATGCAGTAGTAGGCAGTCTGCCTAACCACTTGCACTTCGGCAATGGCCCTGGAAGAAATGAACGGCTTGTAGCATTAATATTAGACGTAACGGTAAAATTGCTGCATGGTGGGAAATGGTATACAGTAATATGCAGCCTGCCTGCGTAACCACTCGCACGTCAACAGTGTCTCAAAAGAAAGAAAAAGTATACAGCAAGAGGCGGTCTGCCTGTCCAAGTGGTGGTGCCTCAAAGAAAACGAAGTTATGCAGTAATAGGCAGTCTGCCTATCTGCTCACGCTTCAGTACTGCCCAGACACAAAAATGAATGGCATGTAACATTAGACGTAACGAAACAATTGCTGCACTTCAGCACAAAATAGTATGTGCACGGTACGTGGAATGAGCTTTATCAAAAATGGTAAAATGCACAGCGTAGGGATTACGAAACTCAAGAGTTACCAAGAGAAAATTTAAATTATGAAAAAATGACAAAGCCAACGACTGGGAGAAATGCAAGTCCAGGAAAGAGAAAATAGTTCACATCCAGCGCCTTTGGTGCAAATGACTAGCAATTACTACAACGAAAACTGTAAAAAATGACAGCTGACCGGGACTAGAGCTGACAGTCAATGGTGTGCGCATATTCAGCGTTCCTTCACAAAAACGTCAATAAGCAAAAAAAAAACATGGTCAAGGAGAAGCATCCCTATTGAAAAAAAAAGCGACATCAGGTCTGATGTTAACATCACAGCTGCTCTGATGATGTTAACATCAGAGCTGCGCTGGCTGATGCTCACATCAGAGCTGTCTTGATGCTGATGTTGACATGAGAGCTGCATTGATGCTGGTTATGGCAATCTTGAAAATGCTGCAGTCTTGGTTTACTGAAATGTTCTGCAAAGAAAGCCCCTCATGCCTGCGGTATATGAGTACCGACAAGAACCCTCACGAAACAGGAGATAGCAGCAACGAATCACTTCACCAGAACAATTCACCACTCCGGAGTACGTACCTTTTAACGCATATCCATTTATCATCAACATACCTAAGCGTTGAACTCACGGGGGCACAAAAACTGGTAATGATCGAACGGTGAACAACAGCGCAAAAGAGCACACCTAGGTCCTCATTTCCGGTCCAACTTGTCCTTCTTCCGAAAAAGCACTTCTAAGCGTTGTCATGGCCAGCAAGAGTCCCCACTGCATTTGAACACGGTGCTTGAGTTTCTCTTGCTGAAGGCCGCTGCGTCATACACGCTGAACCTGCAAGAAATATCGTTCCAGAAAATACGATGGCAGGACACCTATATGTAGAGCAGTGTAGAGACATATGACATACCGTCTGCACAAAGTACACAGTCGACTTCACTTGGCGTTCTATCTCCCTGTCGTTGCGCAGATCCCTGCAAATAGAGTAAAACGAACAATGAGAATGCATGGCGCAGTCGAACATATTACTTCAGAGTTATATTAATTACACACCTGAAACGGCAATAATCCTGAAGGCGAAGAACGATTTGGCTTCACATGCAAGGTAGCGTCTTCACTCTTTGACATGTCAAACGAGACCGACTGGTTTGCTCGCGGTTAGAAGAAACGCTTCCACTTACAGACAGTTGCAATATCAGACGGGTTGCAAGAACGACAGCACCAGGTGAGAACAACAATACAAAGCCTCTAAAACGCTTTAGACTTGCTGGAACGCTCGCAATTACGCGAACTACACGCGGCGACGAGAAACGACCGTTACAGCAGCCAAAGCGAAGCCAACAAGAACAGCGCATGCGCGACAGGCAGCGCGCAGCGCTGGCTGGTGGCATGGAAGACAAGCGACGACGCGCGAGCGAGCGCGGGTGAGCCTGTGTTGAAATGGGCATGGAGCCAACATCTCCGCGCAATGGCTTGGCGGACGAAATATGACGACGGGTAGAATCGTACTACCTCTTGAGATTGTGGCCGTTCCAGGATCTTTCAGAAATGCTGCTGTTTTCATAAGAATCCCTGAATGTTGTGTTTGAAGCAAAATTGCAACATGAGATTGGCCAAAGCTAAGGTATTAGTTAGTTATGATTGTGAACAGATCGGCAGTGCAACCTGACAGTGAGAGATCAATAGAATCAAAAACAACAAAACACTCACTGTTTTGCCGACCCTTTCTCTAGTGTTCTTTCTTTCTTTCTTTTTTTTTTTGTTTGTTATAATGAAGGAAAGCAAGGTTAAATGCTACATTTTTCTTGACTGTGTGCGATGGTGTACATCGCAGGTTCCTCATGTGCCATGAATCTACTTAAAAGCTGCTGATGGTGGCAGGGATTCACATTTATAACAGTGACCAGAATGCGGCAGGAGTACTTTTGAGGCACTCTGGCCACGTTGACCACAAAACGGCGTTCCATACTCCCTCCGAACCAAACTTTGCAAAACTTGTTGCTCAGAAACATTAAGAACACACACGCCGGCCATTTGCACCCAGCAATGACAACCAAAACAAAGATGATGGCGATGGCAGTCGCGGTAGCCCAAATGCAGGGAGCTCCAGCGTAGTCTTTGCGGGTTTCGGTGCAGCGGTTTTCGTCCGATCAGTTCGACTTGCTAAAGCTCTCTTCGTTTCGTTTCACGTGAGTTTTTCGATTCGGGAGATTCGGTCGTTTCGTTCGGGCGTGGCCGACTCTTCCCGAGTATCTTGTACTTGCGTGCTTTGCAGTGAGGCTCCATTAATACTTCTGTTCAGGGTGCTGCGTGTGCATGTTTTCCGTCATACAACACAACACAACACAACACATGAAGTGAACTGCAGCCCAATGTTTGAAAGAGTTACCTCATACCAGACAGCCAAATTCCTTCCTGAAGGGATGCTTCACTGTCTCGTACAGCTTGGGACAAAAGTTTCTGAAACACGGGTGTTTTGTATTTCACTTCTCTACGCCTCCCCTGCGGCCTAAGGGGAACACTTGTTGAACAGAATCCCCAAGGATTCTGCTCAACAAGCATTTCCCAAAGGTGGCTGGGAAAAGTCCAATACAGAAAACCCGTGTTTCAGAAACTTTGTCTCGAGCTGTACCATCCGATCACGTGTTACCGAATCTGCATAAACATCGGGAGACGAGCGGGAAGAAATACTTAGCCAGTACACCACAGCAGATCGGGACGTTAACGGGGATCCATCGGGAAAGAATCCTGGCCGGGACGCAAACGGGAATCTATCGGGAAAGAATTCTGACCGGGACACGAACGGGGATCTATCGGGAAATAATTTTATGTAGTTTCCCTCTCCCTCAATTCTTCCCCCTCACATAGTCGGGAAGCAGTCGGGCTCGTGACGGCGATATCGGCCACCTCGAACCCATCATCCCCGTTACGTTCCCAGCCGAATCCCAGTCCTTTGTGCTGCTTGGGTTTCATCATTTAAGTATCCTTCTACAATAACGGCACTCAGCATATTGCATCTGTGCAGTGTAACAGTGCAACAGTAGTGAGGTCTACTGGTATAGATTTTTTCAGTGACGACCCCAACTAATTCTCCCGAGTGCCTCCAGTACACAAGGACGACATGCACGTACACACTTGATACACGCGTCTATCAATTCTGATTAGCAGCACAAGCTGTAGGTGAATCTACAGCCAATAGCCGGACACTAAAAATTTTGTCTCAGTAAAGCCTAGTCATCCAGAGACAACAGCAAAGGAGGGAAATATGCAACAGAATCCAAATTACAGGAGACAGTAAATGTCCATGTAGTACATGTTTTACAAAATGTAATTAGGTTGCAGTTAGTAATCACTGCAGTATTTTGGTCACAGTAATCAATTACTGAGAAAGTAGTTAATTAAAAAAGCTTAATCACTTGTAATTATTTCACACGTCTGCTTGTCACTATAGCCAACAAAAGCTCTTGCAACTAAGCAGTCTGAGGCAGGAGAGATTCGTTCCAGAGTTCATTCGTCGTCACGAGTGAACAAGTCCCTGGTATGTCGTCAGCAGCACAAGTCAGTGTGGCGTGGATACAATTCCTGACACTCGCAGGTTTTAGCCAACTGTTAATTGCACAGGAATGTCTTGTGTTTGGGCTGTTGCGAGTGTGCTTCCAGCCTCCACCATCTATTTTACGAGATGTCCTCACAGCTTTCGTTCTACCACCTTGCAGATGCTTTAGCCCAGACAGTTGCCGACATCACAACAGAAGATGCAGACAACCCAATCGCAGCTGATCTTTGCACACATTTCTATGCTGTAGCTGAGGTTCAACGTTCATAATTATTTGAGGTACGTCTGCTTTTAGCACAAACATTTCAGTTTGCGCATGTAAGTTCTTTGCTTTTGGCAGTGTAAAGCACTTCAGTTCACTTTCAATAACATCACATTAAGTGAAACCAATCTACCAGATAAGCCGCGTTTACAAGAATGCAACATTAGTGCGTCAAATTGAGTGGGAATCGGAATGAAGATGATGCGCCACTGTTTGCATTGATGCACACCGAGTTTGGTTCTTGGTACATAAAGTCAACCCCGCAGCCACAGGAAATTCTTCTCCATCCAGCAGCAAACATGTTCCCCTAACTCTCCTTTTGTTTTCAATGTGCACCTGCTGTTTACATGCACACTTTCAATGTGCATGTACTGTCTCGATCCGCGTCTGTCTGGCGGACTGAATACAATGCGCTGTGCTAGTGAATTGAGCTGTTTACATAAGTGCATTTAGTGCTTCAAGTCAAGTCAATATGATTCTGTCTCATTCATGTAAATGCGGCTATAGATTGTGTATGTTCATATACTGCTTGAAATTATTTGAAGAAAAGTGCATATGTAGGAACTTGAACGTGCAGTCCTGTGATAGGAGTTTCCCACCCTGAGCGATAGGTTGAGCTGCAGGTATCTCTCCTTGCAATTTCTGTGGCTGTAGTGGTACCTTATTGACTAGTGGAAGGTCTCGCTCTAAGCAGCCTGTTCATTTTAGCGGTTCACTGGTTCAAGAACAGGATCTGCTTCGTGAGCTTGCTCCTCATATCGGACATTTGTGCTGACTCTGTTAGTCTTCGCGAATGCTCATGCATTCTGAGGAGAAGGCAGTGCTTAAGCAGCACCCTGATCAACATTATGACGTGTTCTGGTTCCGCTTGGTAATGAGGCATCCCAGTTATACCTTCATAGTTCTTTGCCACAAACTCTCTGAAGTTTTTGAGCACAAGGGTATGCAATGCTAATGATGATATCACTTTTGATTGTACTCTGAAGAGGTGCTCCCCACAGAGGAGAGCAGAGGTAACAAATTGTGATGGCATTATTAGTCCACCATTGTTCCTGATAAAAATCAGGATTCTGGATACGTTATCTCCTAGCATGATACCAAGGCATTCATCACAAGTTACATCGTTTGAGATTGCGCGTACGATATATCCACCGATGTACTGAATAACTCCTTTACTGAAGCTGCTCAAAATATGGCTGCTGTCATTGATGTGCTGAGAAAGGAACGTGGCTACCGAATCTCCTGTCTCGGGAATCGCAAATTGGTCTGTGACATCTGCAGCAGTCTCAGAATCTTTGTGGGTGGTGATATTGCCTTGGTGCCGGAGAAGTGTCACCCCATCAAGATCGTGCAACACATTGGCAGACTTAGATGCCTTGGCATTTGCATGTATGAGTATTACCCGGTATGCATGGCAGAACTGTGCTGCTGACGGATTATCGTTCCGGCCACCTCTTTGCCTGATGCAGCTAAAGAGTAGCTCAAGGTGATCTTGACTGAATCGGTACGTGCAGATGTACCTGTCAGAAGAGGAATTGGTGTGAGTAAAGGTAGCTTATAAGATAGAGACTTAGGCCTGCCTCCAAATAGCAAAGGCCACTGCTTCGATTCACAACATTAGAGTCGAATTACAGAAGCAGTATTGCGCTTTCTACCTGCAGACGTCTCTCTGGAACAGCAGTTGAGTGAGCTCAGCCACACTTTTCAGAGAAAATGCAAGGCTCAGCACAGACATCCTCTTGTCATTGAGCACCGCAAGCTTCCCAGAAGGCAGGGTGAGTGTACGTCATGAGGTTTGAAGACAGTGCGAGCATCTTCTCCATCTGCCATGAATATGATCCTTGTCGAAGTGGGGCCTTGAAATCGAATGCCCTTGGGTTGTGAGAGTTTAACGTGTCCAAGGCTCTGAAATAGTTATTCAGGTTATGCATCTCCATTTCGCTGAGTTTCACCACACAGGAACGTTTACCTGTCGACATCTGCTATAAATGTTGCTGTTCCTTCACACCCTTGGAACTCTTGCAGCCCCAGCTGCTGCGCATACTCCAGGGCTTTGCTCACTGAAGAACTAAATGTTTGTGCAGCGAGCCGTACCTTCATGATCTGTTTCTGGTATTCATCATGGGTCTTTCTCAGTTTGTTGGCCGCGCGCAGTTCTTCAGTGCTTTGCAGCTTCTGCAGTGCCTCGATGAATCCCCACTTGATCTCCTGCAGCATAGCAGTAATCATCATACAACCAGACATAAAAAAATAAAAGTGCAGGCATACGCTGCCACTCTAAGACAACACAGGCTGGGTGTTCAGTATTCTGTGCAGACATGCATAGCAATACCATCTGTCAAAGGTAGACTTAACTTTCAGGTAGATTAATTCTGGGGAAAATTGTTGCTTGCGTTTATTTTTAGCTGCGACAAAAAAGTTGGTCAAAATATCTTTGTTAATGAGACCCCTAATTGAGAAAAAGTACGGTTTTCTAGTAGCAGCCCCATTGAGTAATCCAATGACAAAAGTAAAAGTGTCTCCTTTTTATAAAAATTTGTTGCACCGAAAAAGAAACACCCTTGATGTGGCCTTTCCAATTACCCTTGTATGTGTATTAAGGTCCAGAGACTGAACTCGGAGAATAGCTACACAAAGGTAATCGTCTCTGCAAAATATGTGCAGCATGTCAACCATTCCTCTGTAACTAAAATACTGCATTTTTTTACTGCTTTGCTCAGACAGGTAAAAGGACACCTAAAACCTCTCTCTGGTACGTGGATGGAGAAACTTGCTGTGGATGTCAAATCTTTGCACAAGGGAACTGGCTGAACATACATGTTGATGGAGAGGTGCTCTTAAAATATGATTTTAGGCGCAGTATATAAAACAGTCAGTATTAATGACATCTAAAGTTGCTTTTTGATATCTTGGCATGAGCAGAAATATACTCCGAGGCGATTTCTATAGATCACTTTTGCAAATACTTTCAGTTGTCAGTATTTAGTAATTTAATGTAACTACATATGTTCAGTAACATCTATTCATTTTCCAAGTTACTTTGAAGAGACTTCTCAGTGCATGACACTGAGGTTGAGCGACAGATTTTTTTTTTTTTTTTTGTCTCAGCAACACGCTTTGTGCTGTGCCTCTGAGGTATTCGAGGAATCCACGTTGTCCCGTGGGAAGGAGCAGCATGCAACCTGGGTTTTTGAGCACACAGGGGGTCGTTGTTTTCCCCTGAAGGGTAAATATGTGGGTAAATCGTTGAGACCCCTATCAGGCAGTACACAAAGCCTGTGCCAAATCAGTAGCGAGAGAGGACACATAAAATATTAACACTTCTTCATGAGGTTGAACTAACGACAATGAGACAAAACAACAGTAAATTATGTGGTTTCTGGAAAGCATTTGTTCACAGCCATAGAGGACCTGTTCAGTAATGGGGTAATGCGTGTAAAAGAGAAAAGAGAAAATTGCTGCATATGATAATTTTGAAAATGAGTTTTTCTTGCGAACAAATAAAGCTTTTTGGTAGTGCAGTTTTTAACTTCATGCTTTCCATATTCAGACATAACAAATTCAGACTTTCTTCAGAATTCGTGGAAGTAACAAGTTACTTTTTAGCGTATTTAACGCTCTATCTTAAAAATTTGTCAAGATTGAGTGTTCCTCAGTTACTTTTTGCCCAGTAATCAATAACTTATCCTCAATACTTTTTATGAGAATCTTGTTAGAAGCCTGCTAGTCTTACCCCATATGTTTCACCATGGAAACTTCGCTTCTCCCCAAGAAGTTTCAAGCCATGCGCTGCATCAAAGATGACATGAATGCATTCTTCTGGACGGTTAGAGTGCTGGAAGTACGTTTTTAGAAGTACTGGCTCCTGGGCATGAACGACGCATCCAAATAACCTTGCCATCATTACATTGGATGACAGTCCGTCACATACTATGGCAATTTTCAAGGAGGATTATTGCTTGTGTAACAATGTTCTTAAGCAGGTCCCCTGAGAGGCCTGAATTGAGAAAGTAGCCAATAGGCATTTTCCATGGTGCTGCACTTCCAACAGCCATTAAAACTAAAGCATCACCAGCAATTGGAACGTCAGTTGTGTCTTCCGGAGACTGGCTGCTTCCGAGATCCACAAAGCCTATCAGTACCCGTCCCACAACTTAGCATCGTTTCCGTAGCTCATTCCATCGAGCATGATGCTACACTGTCTTTCTCTGTCACTAGCCTTCTCATGATTCTGCTTTAGGTGCTCGAGTGCTTCCTGGGTCAGTCCTGGCTACCCGCCTACGTCTTTTAGCCACGTTCGAATCGTTTATTCACTTGGCATTTTGAAGAGGCTTGCCAAGTATCTATATGCCCTTGGCGAATAATAGTGACGTGTGGTTGCAGACCTCCTTGTTGCTTCACTGTACCTTCTACCTGATGATGGCCGAGTTTCGTTTAATTGCCAGTCTGCTAATAAATCTTTAGGGATATCACAAAAAGATATCAGGCGCTGTTCAGCCTTCTCTGTTAATACGTTATTTTCCTTCATATCTGAAATTAAAAGTTTTCCAGTGTTTCAATTTGCTTATCCCTTCGGTGCAGCTTCCTCTCTGTTGAGGACAATTTTTGCTTTACTTTCCCGAGCTCTTCTTGCACTGTTTGGAGCTTTGTCCTCGGAGTTAATTGACTGGAGTAGATGTGGTCCTTGTCAACAGAAGGAAGTGAGCAATGCTTTAAGGGGGATTCTTCCTGTAATAGGGAAACAGAAGACCGCCTGTACTACACCGTTTGGAACTGAGTGTCCATTAGAACCAGAAAGTGGAAGCTGCCCAACACAGAGTGTCGGCAAGGTACATGAGCTAAGTTACAGAACCCTGGGAGGCAAAATGGAGGAACTGTATCATTATTCTTCTGGGTGGCAGTACGTTGTTCTATAGCGACGTACGGCTCCACTAATCATATGAAGACCAATGATTCTTACTGCGGTGGAGACTCTTTTGGATGACGTTGGTGTGAATTCCCCTTCCGAATGCAGTCCGTCAGGATGTCTCTTTCTGCTTTGTGGAGTCACATTATCGGCTGATGGGCTCTATGTACAAATGCAAAAAGAGAGAGAGAGAGAGAACAGAACCTCTACGTATACTGATGTGTTCTAGCTACAAAGGCGTTATATCTAGCATCTGGTGTGAAAACATGCAGGGGGAAATGAAAAATAGGCACTGGCCTTTCTGCTACTAAATGTAGATGCATTTAGGCTCACAAAAAGTAACGTATAATGCTTAAAGTTAATAAAACTCCCATAAAAAGCACATTGACATATCTCTAAAAACAATGTTTCTTCCATGGGCTCTTCCAAAGTGTCTGGATCCATGGTAGAGTGGTGTGGAAGTGTCTGAAGTACAAGTTTGTGCCGTTACTGCTTAAGCACATTTCGTAGCATTACGTCATAGAGTGCAGTGGTATGTCATACACTGTCTCGTGCAGGGTATCAAAGCATTTTGAGAGCGTGATGTTGGATTTTCGGCTAGTGTAGAAGACTGATTAATCCGACGTTAGTGCACATGCACAGATGTACACACATTCTTTTGAACAGCACATCCAGTGCTTGCAATACTTAGTGCTCAGTGCTGTGGCATACATATACCTTGGAGGACATCACACTGCATTTGTTTGTTGTTACCCGCAGAGTTTAATCCTTCACCAAGTTGCGTAAGAGTAGCAATATACAGACATTAGAGGAATTAGTAATTGACGCATTGAAAAAAAGAGACAGCTTTCTTCTTCCGGATAACTAGTGTGGTAAAGGAGTTTCCCCGGTCTCTTTGTAGTGCTAGAGTATCTTGGTACAGCATTTGAAATTGAGGCATTGAGCATATAGTATAACACCTTTTTTTATGGATTTCCAGAAAACGCACGTAAGAAGAGTTTGCCAACTGGTGCAGTAAATCCCTGGAGGGACGTAGTGAATCTGCCTCTACAGATGATCTGTCAGGTGTCGTCATCTTGTGTGGGAACGGAAATTTGTGGTGGTACCGGTGGCAAAAATAAAATTACCTACAAGCAATGATACATACTTGTGCATGAGTCACTTGCTTGTCTTCGCTCAAGCTCATATCCTTGAGAGATATGTCCTCAACACTTTCATGGATTGTAATCTGTGTAATAAATATATTTTCACATGAATGATAGTGGTTTCAATATCCTGTAAATCATGAGAGGGGTGAGAAACATGTAACTGTCCTGGAGAGGTTTTCCACTAAAATACAGTTGGAATAGCATCAGACTTCAGTGTCTTTCTGATGTGCGAGGCGTAAAATGAGGACTCATGAAAGTGATCTGAACATATCACTTTATGCTGTGTAGGCACGAAACTTTCATCCCCTATACTCTTCAGCCACCTTTCTAGGAGTTCAGGCCGGGTATGGGGGAACCTAAAGTAGAAGACCATGAAGAGGCGCATAACCAAGAGCAACATGAATTGCGGCGCGTTAGAAAATATCACGGACAGGATATTATCAATAATGGAATTTACTTACAAGTGAAACGATGTCTGTGAGTCCTTTTTTCCGCTGTTTTCCGCACTTGGGTAAAGCACACCTCGAAGGCATCTTCGCGCGACGGGTTGCAGACGACGGTAGCAGAACTAAAACTCATCGGTACGCTAAGCAGCGTGTGAATCACTATCTTTTATTCAGAGAAACTTGCAAAAAAATAACTGGATCAAATTATTTGATTTCTTACTCACATTAAAAAAAGCTTTACAAAACGAGATTTTTTATTCTAAAAAAGGTGGGGAACGCCTCCTACAAACAACTATGTGGAATCCGTCGTCGTTAACGAATACGCAATGCGCAGTCTCGCAACGGCAGCGTATCGATCATGGCGGCTCCCTTGTTGAGATGCCCCTCTTCGCTGGCTTGGTTTCTACAGGGTGTCCCAGAAAACGTGTCATTGAATTATAATAAAAAAACTACACCACCTAGGGTCATGCGGTCAATGGCATTTGTTCTTATTGGGATTTTGCCACCTCCTCATATGAATGTCGTGTAACGTAAGTTTAATTATGTAAATTTTTGCGAGCTTAAGTCGGAAATTTGCCTAGTAAAGGTCACTTTTTTACCCCACCAATGTGAAGAGCGTGTCTAATTTAGTCAAATTAATGATAATTGCCAGGGATATTCAGGAGCTATCCCATCGGAAAAAATAGCCGAACATCATGCTCTACGGAGGTCGCACAGAATAGCGCACAATGAATTTTTCAGCGCAATCTTTGTCAGTCCGACGAAAGGAGGTTGGAAACCCAGCCCTCCCCGGCATAGCAGAAAGAGATAAAACAGGCACAGTTTATCACGTCCGACTTTCGCTGGGATAATGCTTTCCCTCTCCCAAATTTAAGAAGTGTTACTTTTTCTACTATCACTCTGTGGGCTGGCTACGGAACCTCCTTTCGTCGCACTGAGAGCGATTGCGCTCAAAAAGTCATCGCGCGTTATGGTCCGGTGCCCCGAAAAGCATGATATTCGGCTATTTTTTCCGATGGGTTAGCTCGTGAATATCACTGTCAATTATCATGAATTTGAGTGAATTCGGCACGCTCTTCATATTGGTGGGGTAAAAATGTGACCTTTGCTTGGCAAATTTCCGAGTTCAGTTCGCAAATATTTACATAATTAAACTTGGAGTACATGACATTCACATTAGGAGGTGGCAAAAACCTAATAAGAACAAATGCTGTTGACCGCATGATTCTAGGTGGCGTAGTTTTTTTATTATAATTCAATGACACGTTTTCTGGGACACCCTGTATATAGTTATTATGAGAGTTCTATGTAGGAAACAACCGGGATGTTCACACTCTAAAACGGGGGTGCCGAAGTCATTCGCGTGTCCACGGGCCGCACTGAGTCATAGAGGAACTACGTAGGCTGCATACCACAGCTTTGGAGTCGCCTGTTTCTGATACAGATAACATAACACATAACTTAAACCGTCACAAAACGCATATATCTGGGATGCTTAGCGTTGCTCAATCACAGGGTCAGCATTCCTTTTTAATTGTTGTGTCATGAGGAAACTTTGCATATCTTGTTCTTAACTATTGCGTGACCATCATGTGAAAGCAGAGTTCGAGGTAACTCGTTACTGTAACTAAGTTCCCTTTTTTGGTAACGTGTAACTTAAATCGGTACTTTTGCGCCGTGGTAACTTTCAGAAGAACTAGATTATTTTTCAGGAAACTTTGCCAAAGTAACTTAAGTTAAGTTCCAAGTTACTTTTAACGCGCATGTCCACAT
This sequence comes from Ornithodoros turicata, assembly GCF_037126465.1. NCBI lineage: Eukaryota > Metazoa > Arthropoda > Arachnida > Ixodida > Argasidae > Ornithodoros > Ornithodoros turicata. The sequence goes on along the minus strand of NC_088203.1, from coordinate 58,180,922 downwards.
ATTTTCTTGCTTTCTCTGCGGTTCTTTCATGGCATTTTTTGCCATAATACGTGATATTCAATCAATGACAGTATTTTATTCAGGAAGTAAGAACCGCTGCCATTAAAATGAAGCTGAACCATTGTGCGCCCACAGGGAGTAAGAAGCAAAGCGTTCGAGTAGACGACCTCTACTCCCGCAGGGGGCACCGGCTTCGGCTGGTGTTTGGTGAGTGGTGCCACCACGAACCCCAGCCCCCAGTCCTAAGGTGTAATCCGTACCGTGCCGAGGGGATGTAAGGTGAAGGGGTGAAACCTTAAACGGTGGCGGTCAGGGTCTTGGTCAGGCCCTGGCCGACGGGTTTTTCTGAAAACTTCGGGACCTTCCCACATGTATTGGCATGAAGTGTGGGTGACCTGTTGGAATGCCTAGTTACTAAACCGTAAATGGTGAAAAATTCTTCTAATTCAATGATCGGGAACGCAAAGCGTGCCCGGACCGAGGCTTACGATTTACATACAAAGAACTTCAGTGCAAAATACATTGTTCTTGCAGCTGCAGGAAATGACAAAGAAAAGGCTGTACCCTTCGGTAAGATATCACCGTTCTTTATCGAGAAGGCGGTGGCATCACTGTCTAAGCATGCAACCGAAATCAAGAGGATGCGATCGGGTGACTTACTAATAAAATGCACCTCAGAAACTGACTGTGACACTATCTTGAATGCACATGACATGTTAGGCAAAAGAATTTCAGCATCTTTGCATAAAACACTAAACACCAGTCGAGGCGTCATCTCTGTATCTGAACTTATTGATGTTCCTGTTGAAGAAATTCTTATAAACTTGAAAGACCAGGATGTGATAGATGTTCGTAAAATAAAGCTCAGGAAGAAAAACGAGTACATTACAACACGAAATATCATACTTACCTTTGATCGTCCCACTCTGCCAGACAAGTTGAAAGTTGGATATCTCTCAGCTGATGTGCGGCCATACATCCCAAACCCATTGCGCTGCTTCCGCTGTAATAGGTTTGGGCATGCTGCAGACTCCTGCCGTCGCTCCGCCTGCTGTGCACGATGTGGCAAGTCTGAACACGAAACAAAGGAATGCAAAGGGCCAGACTGTTGCGTTAACTGCTCTTCAAACCACCCGTCTTACTCAAGATCGTGTATCAAATGGAAATATGAAAAATAAGTCTTACATGTTAAACTCACACATAAGCTCAGTTACCCAGAAGCCCGTAAAAAAGTAACTCTCATCTTTTTTTATGAATCTTTTTCCACAGCTCTAAAAGAGAAAGTAAAACTTGTCACACAGTCCACGCAGACCGAACCACCAACGACCACGCAGACAAACACAAGTGAGGTTCAAGGAGGTGCAGATCAACTTCCAACTCCCGAAATTCCTATGGCGTCACTAGCACCGACGCCACTTCTGAGTGCTCCTTTGCGAGCACTAGCTCCCAAGCCCCCAAAAGAACAGATCTAGTCTGCCGGGGTGTGGGTCACTCCCCGACATATCTGATAAGGAGCTTGCGGCTGCGCGGAAGAAACCTACAAGCAGGGAAGGGTAACGGTAACGGAAACAGAAACTGTATATTACCGAAATTGGAGACGGTAACGATAACGGAAACGCATACCACGGTCCTCCATTACCGGAAACAAAAACGAAACAAAACAAAAACGAAAATTGTCGTCCGGTATTGAATTCGGGTAAAGACTATTCCTGTTGTGCGATGACACTTGAATGACTTTTAATATTATTTTTTGTATTTTGATGACTCCATTCCCAGTAACGCTCTAAATACTACACGTGAGCATGCAAACAAAGCGCAATATTGGATCTCGAGAGTTCATCCCTCGCTTACCTACTCGTTGCAGTCCTCATAACTTCATGGCATCCACACGTGAGAAACGCACTCTGCTCCAACATAGCACGAGGATGAGAGTCGACGATTTGTATTTGTTTGTTTGTTTTTTACTATTTTCCATCTGACTGTGGCTCTGGCAGTATTGTTACAACTGTGAGTGTTGGCCTATGGCGGAATGCGACATTGGATGAAGGTTACGCCCATTTTGAGTTGGGCTCGGGGTGGCGCGACTGAAGACATGTTCCTACATTTTTTAAAAAGATCTTACAAGATGCGCGCATCCCAACGACGTAAAATTACTTGCGTATTGTGTACGAGTGACATCGAAGCAGCACATGGGCAAAACAGGCTGCTGACAGAGCCGGACGGGCTGTCCCCCCGCAGATCTGAAACAACAGTTTCTTTACCGGAAACAGTAACGGAAACGTAACGGAAACGAAATTGAAAAGCTGGTATCAGAAACAGTAAACGGAAACGAAAATATAGCAGTAACGAAAATGGAAACGGTAATGAAAATACGTCCGTTACCCTTTCCTGCCCACAAGGCCGCAGGTAACACCCCCAACAAAAAATAAATAATGAAAGCTCTTCCTAGTCGGCAAAAGTTCCTGACACACATACTTCTTCTTAGTACTGCAACTATTATGAAACACACGATCCTCCAATGGAATTGTCGTGTGTTGCTCTCTAATTTGGATGACGTCAACGATCTTTTTGAGAAGTATAACGCATCATGCTTTTGTCTTCAGGAGACATATCTGAACATACAAACACAAAATCCACTGCGTAAACACAATATATTTCGAAGAGATCGAACTGATGCCACCCGAGCATCTGGTGGTGTTGCGATCGTCATTCGAGGATCTCTCCCAACCAAAGCTGTTCACCTAGTTACAGACTTGGAAGCTGTAGCTGTGCAGATTTGTCTCGATAGGATAGTCACCATCTGATCAGTCTATTTGCCACCATCAGGCACAATTACACAAAGAGACTTAGAAAATGTGTGCCGCCAACTTCCTGGTCCTTTTATACTTCTGGGTGACTTGAATGCTCAAAACCCACTTTGGGGCAGTATAAGAACAGACACTCGAGGAAAAATGTTAGAGAAGTTTCTATTATCAACGTCCATCTGCCTTTTAAACACAAGGGCACCTACATACATACATTCTTCAAATCAGTCTCTCTCAGTTTTAGACTTGTCCTTTTGCAGTCCATCCTTGTTTCAAGAGATAGAATGGACTGTAGAAGAAAACCTGTTTGGGGGGGGGGGGGGGGAGTGATCACTTCCCACTGGTGTTAAAATATCTAAATATCTTACGCCAGTAAACCCTCTGACTACACGTCCTCCTAGATGGAAACTCCACCTAGCCGACTGGAAGCAGTTTTCAGAAAGAAGTGACCTGTCTTTAATTGTGTAACGATAGAAGAAGCTAATTGTCTTATCAGCAACATCATACTTGATGCAGCAACAGTATCCATACCCCAGACATCTGGTCGCCTCCCAAAGCGACCTAAACCCTGATGGAATAATAAATGTGAGTAAACTCGCTAGCTTCAAAATCGTGCATGGGGTACATTTCGGAGATACCCCACCTCAGAAAATCTTTTACCCTTCAAAAAGGCAAGAGCGAAGGCCAGATGGACGCGAAAACAAGCTAAACGGTCCTCTTGGCGAACTTTCATATCTTCTCTATCTTGTAATACTCCATCCGAAATTGTGTGGGACAGACTTCGCAAAATCAGAGGAGAACAAGTCATTCAGTCCCTCTTTTAGAAGTTAACGGTCAGCTATGTGAAAGCTTAGAAGAACAGCCTAATGCACTTGGGGAACACTTCCAAAGCATTTCAAGTTCTTCTCATTATAGCAGTGAATTCCTTAAGGTTAAACAGCGGTCCGAAAAACAAAAGATTACAGCAAATGGTGGAGACTGCTTTGGATATAATAAGCCTTTCACTATGGTAGAATTGTCACGCTCCTTGTTGTCAGCAAAAGCGACTGCTCCTGGCCCAGACCGTGTTACATACTCGATGCTGGAAAACTTGTCGACATATCAAAAAAATGTTTGCTTCAGTTCTTCAACCATGTTTGGATACAGGGGACACTACCGTCTGCACGGAAAATTGCCACCATAATCCCCTTCCTGAAACCCGGAAAGGAAGCCTCTTGTCCTGCCAGTTATCGTCCCATTGCTCTGACAAGCTGCATAGGCAAAACCTTTGAGCGAATGGTGAATAACCGACTGGTTTATTTTCTTGAAATGAATAAGTGCCTATCAGAATTTCAGTATGGTTTTCGAATGGGGTGCTCCACAATGGATCACCTCGTTCGTCTAGAAACAATCATCCGTGAAGGTTTTGTCAGGAGGCAACACTGCTTGTCAGTTTTCTCTGACTTGGAGAAAGCATACGACACTGCGTGGCGATATGGCATACTACAGGATCTCCATTCGTTCGGTATACGCGGTCGTCTCTTTAAATGCATTGCTGATTTCCTCCAACACAGAACATTCAGAGTTCATCTGGGAACTACCTTATCCCATTTGTTCGTGCAGGAGAATGGTGTCCCGCAGGGATCTCTTCTGAGCGTCACATTATTCCTCATCAAAATCAACTCTATAGCCAGTGTCATCCCACCCTCTATATCTTTTTCCTTGTACGTATGACATCAGATATCTTGTTGTTCTGCGAGCTTACCCAGATGTGAACGCGAGATGCAACTCTGTATAAATAAAATGGCAAAATGGTCATCACATAACGGGTTTAAATTATTTCCTGAAAAAACAATCTGAGTTCATTTCTCGAGAATCAGAGGAGCGTTCCGTCTGAAAGTTGAAAATGTGTTCCGTCTCCTGCGCTCCAACTTAATGAACAAGACATTCTTGTGAAATCAGAATGCAAATTTCTTGGCATTACGTTAGATTCAAAGCTCACTTTCGAGCCCCATATTCAAAACCTTAAGGCAAAATGTGTGAACTCACTGGATCTATTGAAAATCCTCTCTCATAGATCTTGGGGTGCAGACGAGGAGACACTCCGCCGTGTATATAGTGCCTGCATTCGCTCCAAGATAGATTATGGATCTATCGTCTACGGCTCAGCCCGCCAATCTGTATTGAGAGCCCTGGAGCCTGTTCATCACCAAGGGCTCAGGCTTATCCTTGGTGCGTTCAGAACATCTCCAGTCGAAAGTTTGTATGTGGAATCACATGAATGAATTCCTTGAATAGAAGACGGTTTTATCTTGGGGTGTCATATGCTCTAAGAATAAGGAGTTATGCACAACACCCTGCACTGACTTGTGTAAAAAGAACACGTTTCAAACAGCTGTTTATTAGCAGGACTTCAGTAGCCCCCCCCCCCTTTCAATGATAATTGAACGGGATATTGGGGATCACATTTTTTCTCATTGTAATTGTAAAGTTGCAGAATATGGTAAGATGGTCTCACCTTGGGAACCACCTCCAAGGTATGATACCGCTTTGACTAAATACAGCAAATACAATACCTCTACACAAGTACTACAGCAAGAATTTGGACACCTAAGGGAAAGTTTTGGGACTCACACAGAAATTTACATGGACGGATCAAAGTCTAATGCAGGTGTGACCTGTGCCATGATTTCTGGCTCACGGGTGAGGTCACATCGTCTAAACAATATAGCATCTATCTTTACCGCAGAGATTTATGCTATCATCCTTGCACTTACGCACATTCTTCAAGGCTGCTATAGCAGGAGCAGGCATGCTTGGTTACAGAAGTCTTTCACAGGTAATTCCCTTATAGCACCAGGTAACCTATTCCATTCATCAACTGTATGAGGAAAAAAACTATATTTAAAAACATCTATACGTGAACGCATAGGAACAATGTTCAATAGGTGTGAGTTCCGAAGACTAGACGGCCGTGCAAACGTAAAGTAAAGTAAAGTTCATGGCGTATGTTAATCTGTTTATGAGCTATTAAATGCAAAAATTTTAACCATTCAAGGGCACGCCTCTGCCGCAGTGGAACCAGACCCAATAAACTCAGTGCAGAAGATGGAGAAAACTGACTGTCGTAACGTTTCATAAGAAATCTAACTGCCTTACTTTGAATTGATTCCAGAACATTAATGTCACTATTGAAATGAGGGTCCCAAACGACAGAAGCGTACTCCAGAATTGGACGTACTAAGGTTTTGTATGCAAGGAGCTTGGTATCTGTGGAGGCCAATTTTAACGTTCGTTTCAGGTAGCCAAGCTTTTGCAGAGCGTTAGACGAAACAATTTTGACATGGGTTTTCCAGTTTAGGTTGGAAGAAAAATGCAGACCCAGATATTCATACGTATCAGCCCTACTTATTGCATGACCGTCAAGTATGTAAGAAAATGAAAGAGGGATCTTCCTGTTGGTAAAAGACAGCACAGCGCATTTAGAAAAGTTAATATCTAGTTGCCACCTTTTACACCAGTTATGAAACATCAAAAGTAAATGGTTAAGATTGACTTGATCATCTACAGATTTCACTCTAGAATACAAGACGCAGTCGTCTGCATACAATCTTATCTCTGAGGAGACCTCACTGACAACATCATTTATGAATAACAGAAAGAGCAGTGGCCCTAGCACAGATCCCTGGGGGACACCCGACAAGACGCTAGATGTGGTCGAGTCATGTCCATCAAACGAAACAAACAGGGTTCGCAATGAAAGGTAGTTTTCGATCCAGTACACAATCCTATCATTCCTAATTAATGCTTTTAGTTTTAGAATCAGCTTAGCATGGCATACCTTATCAAAGGCTTTACTCAGACCAATGAAGATAGCGTCAACTTGGGTTTTATCATTAATCGCAGATGCAAGAAAGTGAGTAAATTCCAACAGTTGTGTCACGGTTGAAAATCCCCTGCGAAAACCGTGCTGACGAGAAGGTAAAATTGAATGTGTTTCTAAATAATCAGTAATGTGCTTACATAGAATATGTTCAAAGACTTTGCACGATGTTGAAGTTAATGAGATAGGTCTGTAGTTAGCCATCAGTTGTTTGCTACCAGTCTTGTGTATAGGAATTACTTTTGCTAGTTTCCATGCTGTGGGAACGACTCCTGTATTTAAAGATTTCTCAAAGATGATTTGCAGGTATTTAGATGCCCATTCAGCGAACCGATATAAAAATATATTGGTCACACAATCTGGACCACTGCTGTTCCTCGTATCCAGTTTCAACAGTAGATTGAATATTCCTGATGAATCAATCTCGGTATCCTCAAGCACAGGCAATTCAGAAGTGACATGAAATTCTGGAGAAATTCCATCGTCGTGCGAGAACGTAGTAACAAACTGGTTGTTAAAATCAGTAGCAATAACAAGAGGATCATATTCCAGGTAGTCATTGATCAGAAATGACCTAGTCCGATCATTTTTGGGCAGCATGGACCGCCAGAATTTCTTAGGGTTCGTTTTTATGAGCTGCGACAAAGAAACCTCATACGCTAATTTAGCTTCTCTCAATTTACGCTTAAGCTGTGATTTTAAATTATGGAATTCACGTCTTAGGATGTGATTGGTACTAACAACCAGACGCACTCTCATCCTCGCAATTCGCCTCTTAAGCTGCAAAATTTCCCGTGTGTACCACGGCTGTGATGGTGTCCTTCTTTTGAATTTCAACGGGACAAATAAAGATATGCACTTCTTAATTATGTTTTGGAATGTAGTATACAAAGAGTCAGCGTCACAAGTATGTGCAAGACCACAAAAGGAGCCGAAGAAAAAGCTTAGTTGATCTATAATTGCAGTTGAGTCGGCATTATCGAAGTGAAGGATGGGTATGCGGACGGTTGGCGCTGGAGGAACATTGATGTTAATGCTAACGAGCACAGCATTATGGTCAGAGAGCCCATGTATTATCTCGTACAAGCACCCTCTCGTAAATAGATTATTACTCACAAACACTAAATCCAAAATTGTTCCCTGACGTTCGGGAGCAGTTCTAGTGGGCTCTCTAACAATCTGCACTAAATCAAGAGCAATACTTAGGTCGATTAAAGATTCACCCTCTATTTTGTCATTATCCCCAGTTAACAAAGTACTCCAGTTGACATGTGGGAGATTAAAGTCACCGAGCATAACGAGTTTACAATTTGCTAGATGATGACATATGATATAATCCTTGATTGCAGGAAGGTAATTTACAGAAGATCCAGGAGATCTATATAAAGTACAGATAACAAAAGAGACATTATTGATCTACACTTTACAGAATAAACATTCCAGATTATCTAATTCCGGTAACACAACAAGATGTATGTCTTTTTTAAAAAACAAAGCAATACCACCACCTCTAGTTTTTCTGTCCTTTCGAATAATGTTATACTCCGGCGGGGACACCTCACAATTTGATATTGCTTCATGTAGCCACGTTTCGGTAACTGCCACAATATGAGGATTATATGAGTACAGAAAGCTGTGAAACTCTTCAATTTTGTTAAGAATACTCCTAACATTTATGTTGAGAAGCGATAAACTGACATTTTGTTGCCCTCAATGCTGACTTTGCTTCGGAACAGATTTAGTGACCTTCCTTGCCTTATTTTCACCATCGTCCCAAACGTACATTTCATCATTTACGTACATGTGATCAAACCTCAGGACAACCCTGTCGCCATTATTCCTATTTTCTCGGGCGCTATCCCATAGCTTTTTACGGATATTACGTACTCGGGACGAAAAATCTTCATTCACGTATACATTCGACCCCCTGAGCTTATGGCAGCTTTTCAGTATTTGAAGTTTGTCTCTGAAGTCGAAAAGTCTCAGTATCACCGGTCTTGTACGAAGAGCGACAGTGGCACCCAATCTATGACAACGTTCGATGCCAATACCCTCCAACTATAATTTCGATCTGAGGAACTCGGTTACAGATTGCAGTAACATTGCCGGAGTTTCCTTATCCTGTTCGGGTAGCCCGTGCACTATGATATTATTGCGTCGTTACCGGTTCTCAAGGTTGTCATGGAGTTTTTGCATATCAGCAAGCGACTGTTGCAAACTAGCAATCTGTACTTTACATTCGTTCACCGATGCATTCAAAGATGCAATTGATACTACAGCCACCTCTAGGGCAGTAATTCTGGTATCAAGATTCTCAAGCTTGCTGTTAATACATTCCTGGTTGGTTTTGATAGCCGAGATGTCATTCCCCATTGCCTTTTGTCCAGACAATACATCCTTCACCATATCTTCAAGCGTGCGGGGTCCTGGATTTAACTCGATATCCCCAGACAAACACAACAAGCGTGAGGAAATGTCACACCATGACAAAGCATCGCAAAGCATAATCATTGGGCCGTTGGGTAGCAGAACGAGATATCGGTTATCACTACGATAGCAATAAACATTGTGTATTACCTGAAATGTGAACAAACAGAGCTTGAGTGACACGCTGAAGCTGCCACCCAAAGGCCCGCTGAAGATGAACTGTCGAAGGTTCGTATAAATACACGATGTAGGTAGCGCTGTTGTAACAGTTGAAGACGTCCTTGAAGAGCCGGTAGGCGTGTATCGAAAGTCGTCAGGGCTTGCAGTTGAGATCACATATTCTTTGATAATTGGCAGCGGTACAACCTCATAGCCAAAACCCGAGGTCGAGATAACAGATGATGGGGATGCAACGTCCGTACAAACTGCATGGGAACACTGATATGCGCCACACGTGCCGAACCAGGAGAACAGTACCTGAAATGTGAACAAACAGTGCTTGAGTGACACGCTGAAGCTGCCACCCAAAGGCCCACTGAACATGAACTGTCGAAGGTTCGTATAAATACACGATGTAGGTAGCGCTGTTGTAACAGTCGAAGACGTCCTTGAAGAGCCGGTAGGCGTGTATCGAAAGTCGTCAGGGCTTGCAGTTGAGATCACATATTCTTTGATAATTGGCAGTGGTACAACCTCACAGCCAAAACCTGAGGTCGAGATAACAGATGATGGGGATGCAACGTCCGTACAAACTGCATGGGAACACTGATATGCGCCACACGTGCCGAACCAGGAGAACAGTACCTGAAATGTGAACAAACAGTGCTTGAGTGACATGCTGAAGCTGCCACCCAAAGGCCCACTTTATGCTGGGTGCCTTGCCACACAGGCATACAAGGCAATGAGGTTGTTGACCGCGCTGCTGCTGCGGCAGCTTCAAAAGACGTCAGTCCTTTCGAGATGCCCATGCAAGATATTAGGTCAGCATTTAGGAAATCACTGTACACAAAATGGCAGAGTTTCTGGAACACTCAGACACAAAACAAGTTACACTTGATTAAACAACACATCCAAAGTTATGGGGACCGCCAGGAAAATCGTCTCTTGAGCGTTCTGGGAACAAGGTTGCGGACAGGCCACACCTTCCTCAAAAAATTTTGCTCTGTGGAGAAGAGCCGCCACTGTGTGAAAACTGCGGTGAACTCCTCTCTGTCATCCACATTCTTATCACCTGCCCACACCACGAAATCCATCGTCAACATCATTTCACAGAGTTTTATACGTATTTTTTGCCTGTTCATCCAGCGCTTTTGCTTGGCGATGAGGCTATTATTTTAGTTTTTTAAGAGACATTGGAATCGTAAGTCTTGTGTAGAGTTAGTCTTGGAATTTAGATGTTACTTCTCCCCTTTTTAAGTATTGCACCTACTTTTTACTAGTCTAATTTTAATCACAGTGTTGGCGCATTATGACCTGTGTTGTCAATGTGCCATTAAAACTCCAATCATCATCATCATCATCATCATCAGACGACGACCTCTACCAGAGAAACGTCATCATGACATTGGTAGATAGACTGAAATCTAAAAAATCGGAAGGTGAGGGCTGGGTTCCACGAACGGGCACTTGTTGTTCGTTCGTCTCCCATTAAAAAAAAGTATGAGCGAGGGTCGCGTCCCTTTAAGGGACCATATCGTAATCCCCTCAAGACCGTGGCTTTCGGGCGCGGACTTGTTCACCTGTAGCTTCGAGCGTAGTTCAGTTCTACCGAATTTGTGGCGCTGTCGAACACTATGACGTCATTTCTTTACAAACAGGGAGAGGTCTATTGTTGGATAAACGAAAACGATCTAAGCGTGTTGCACTCCTCTGCAGGCAACTGAAGGTCTAACTCAACTGCTCACACGCGCTGTACCTGCGTAATACTATTTTGCGTCCGCAGTAATATGGAAGTAACTCGTTCTTTTTTTAAGTACCTCAGTAACTGTAAGTTACACTGCAGGCTGAAGAACTTCATTGTTAACTTAGTTACATTTTTCACACGGTAACTTAACTTGTAACGAGTTCTTTTTGACGGGTAACTTCTAAATCTATGTGTGAAAGTCATTGGGCAATTGCAATCTTAATGACTGTTGTTTCGGTGCTGTTCCCTGGCTACCTTTGTGTTACTTTTGGCCCACTGGTCTCTTAGTTAGAGTCATCGTCTGGACCAGTGGCAACAGTTTCCTATCACTAATTAAGGCAAGATCAACTGCACGCGTACACGGCCCAATGATAACGCCACAACTGCTCACGAAGCGCTTGGGCCGAATATATTTTATTTTTTGCCAGGGGGCCACGCGGGCCACCACTTCTACACCCCTGCTCTAACAATAATTCTATAAGCAGTGGAGGTGCTCCAATGTGCTACAGCGCTTAACATTGTCACCACTTTGAGCCACTGATGCAGTGCGTCAAGTCAGACAGCACGCTTAAATTTTCCTGTACAACTGTTTCCCACACATTATTGCCTTCGTATTCGACCAATCTCCATGTTGTGAAAGATGGCCGTGTGCTTCACGCTACAGTGGAACTGCGGAATAGATGCTTTTCCTCCTGCGCTTCTCACAGATTTGGGGGCATGAAAGGCTGCTATAGACTGCGAAGCATTTGCTGAGTTGCTGCAATAGTGGAAAATTAACAAGTAGCAAAATTAGGTTGTGCTTAATTTGCACCCAGACTGCATAAAACTGTGCCAAATGTTGTTCTGCGCCTCTCCTTTCAGTCATGCACACTTTTTTACGTAAACATACTTCAAAACTGCACGGCCATACCGATTGATCGCACGGTGACGACGAACGACCTGGTGATGGTTGTCCAGGGAGTTTCGTCGCTGCGTTCAATTTCAAGCATTTCATGAACCACTTCCATTTCTGCAACATCAAACTCTTCGACCATGCAGTCTTGCTCTAGGTCGAGCAGCAACATTTCTGGGGGCTGTGTCGTGGCCGGCACCATGTACTCTTCTAAATGCTCCACATCGCGCACTTGCAGTTTCGGGGGCTGTATCGTGGCCGGCGCTACGTTTGCTTCGTCCCTAGGGGTGGGCTGACTTGGTTCTCCGAAGGCCAGCGTCAGCACCTGTCACCAACGTGAAATAACACATAAGGGTGGGAACGGACACTCGAACATGGCAAAGGACAGTCGAACAATATATACGTACCTCCTCCCGTGCCCGCTGGAAGATATGTTCGTCAAGTTGCAACAAAGAAGACAACTCCATCGGAACCGCGTCAGGCTTCAGCCTTCGCCTTTGTCGAGAAAGGTCGCGTTGTGCTATGTCGTGAAAGCGGGTGAAGGCATCTCGTGGAAAGTGTAGGGAACAAACTAGAGAGCTGTTTGTAGGGACAAATCCTGGCTCGCAAACAGCGTCGATCCAAACCTTCCGCATTACGGGATCTTTTGGAAACTGGTGCATGGAGTGTCCAGTCCGGTCCATAGTACTGCACCCCTCGGCAACGCACTTCTTTCGAGGCATTGTCGGGGGTAAAATTCTCCAGTTTGGCATTAACTGAATGAATGAACGCTGGCTATGCGGCAAACCAAAACCACGACGCGCCGAACTGCGTAGTTTGGAGCCGAGCGCTTTCGCGGCACAAGACATCACGTGCGAGTGGGAACCAATTAGGAACGTGCCTGGTGTGCCGTCATCGCTCCATTGTTTCCTGGTAAATTCTGAATGCTAGCGGGCAGGTTCACAAGTTCAAAATTCGGTTTCTCGATAATTATGCAGAACTGAAGCGAAATATTTTGCGTGTGTTACCATGCCAACGTAAGCTGTCGATACACAATGCGTAACCACCGCCACAGCGATGTGTCTCAACACCTTTAAGAGGCCATACCAGTCGGAGAGCAACTTCGATTCACGATTTTCCCGATTCTAGATGTCGCCGCGCACGCCGTCCTTATCACGCCGTTCGCCTCCGACTCACGAAATAATCCCCATTGTGCATGGTTGACATCGCGAGTTTAAGGCGGCCCGCGCCCTCTGCGCTGTTTGTCGAGTGGTAAAGTGTCGGACTTTGCCACGAAAGGTCCGCAGTTCGATTCGAGACATTCACGTCTTTTTGCTTGTCTCCTATTGCTACATGAGTACTTTATTTTTATTTTTTTGTTGTTATATATTCATGCTACAATTATTGTTTTCACAAGTCACTACCGCCTGCACTGACTGATTATGGAATTTTTAGTTGCTCTTCGTATTGTTTTACTAGTGCATACTTACTGTATGCCGACGTAAAAGTGTGATCGGATAGTACGGATGCCGGTATCTCGGAGGCTCTCAATTGGATCTACCAGCGGCTGTAAATTAGGCTATCAACATTGCCTACACACAGCGCTTACAATGCCAGTCTGGAAAATCTGCTCGAAACGGTATTCCTTTTTTTTTTCTGCACTCGCTTACATAATAATAATAAATAATAATAATAATAATAATTTTACTCAAGAAAGCAAACTACAAATATAATAATATAATAAAACAAATAAAACAGGCCCGTCTAAGCGGAAAAGCTTGTGGCACTGGTCCTGAAGCAGTCAGCGGCATACAGTTTGACAGTACATTAACATATAAAGGCACTACATCCTATGATAAAGTTGCCGTAGCGCTTTTTTTAGTTTGTACTTCGATTCCAAAGAAAAACTGTCGAAGGGGAGCTCATTAAAGATACGATGTACATAGCATTGCCTGCGACAAAGTCCATATTTTGTGTGTGAGAAATGCACAACAGGGCAGCATTCGCTAACCGGGGTCCTATATGAGGGGTCCCAAAAATGTTTTTACAACATGCAATTTACCTTGATAATAACCCTATTATTCATTTACAAGGCGTTTCTGCAAAATACTTTTTAAAATTTCCGTCGTAGAACAGACTTATTATTCCCGAAAACTTCAGTAACATATTTGAAAGGCTCCTTTCCTCCATGTTCTCCCTTCTTTTTCTTTCACCTTATACCCGCTTAGAAAAATGATGTCAGTCGACAAGCCAGGGACTCCCTTTCTGCTGGTGTAGGAGTTTGCAAAACCGTACAAAGGAGGTGAAGGGCGATAAAGGCTTGGGGTCGACACACGGAAACCAACAAAAAAAATATATGGGAAGGTCGAGCGGCAAGGCCTTGCAGCGGGAGTCGCGATATTCCCAACACAGTCTTTTTTTTTTTTTTTGTCCTGAACGCCAAGAGGAACGATTCGGCAAAAAATAAAAGGACACATTGTAGAAAAATAACTATGGTCACCTGACAACATAACAGGTTCTTGCTTGAGTGTGGCAAAAAAGTACAGTTCGGCCTCCTTATTATGTGGGACAGGATAATATATGCCTTCTTTTCTTTTTTTAGAATAATTTCTGAAGCGTAAATTTTTACTCCAGATTTCGTTGTGTTGGATGCTGAGGTCTCAGTTAATTCAATCTAAACTTGAAAACGTGAAATTTGGTCGTGGAAAAGCTGAAGAACTGGACACCATGTGAGCCAAATTTATGCGTATTTTAGGAAATGACTATTCTTGAAGGGCAACACAGATGCAATTACAAAATTGGGGTTTCCAGAGATGAATATGAGCGCTACTTCCATGATAGGCAAGCCTGAGCGATGGGCAAGACACGTAAACAAACACAAACACGAAGGCTCAAAACCAGCAAGCTGCTGGTTTTGAGCCTTCGTGTTTGTGTTTGTTTACGTGTCTTGCCCATCGCTCAGGCTTGCCTATCATGGAATTTATCCACCAGCTAGCCTGCATTTACGCCATTCTGTCAATATGAGCGCTAGTTGCCAAATGAAGGAATGATCACGGAGAAGTCGTTTCATATAATCAAAGCTCGCCCGAGATGCCAGATTTTCATCCCCGGAAAAAATGTCCCCAGGAAAAACCGTCCCCAGAGAAAAATGCCCCCGGAGAAATCGTCTACGCAAGAACGAAAGCCGTTTGATCGAACGCGGGACATTTGGTCGAAAGTCATTTGATCGAACACCGTTTGATCGAAACGGCAGCGGTCGTTTGATTGAGTTTTTTATTGCTTCGTTTGGAGCAGATGCATACTATAAACAAGATTGATCTAAAGTTTTATATGGCTGTTAATACAATATCTGTATTTTATACTATGGCGAAATTTCCTTCTTAGCATTTATACTTCGAGTGCCTTTCGTGCACATATCACTATCCCATTTCGGATCCCAGCAATGAAAAGGGTGCCCAGAAGAAGCACAGACTATTGGCTGCTCCCAACTTGAAGACATTTTCTTCGGTATGTGTCCTACAGCTACGCGGGATACTTCCGCATTGTTCTATTCAATTCAATTCAATTTTATACAGTTTTATTTCCTTTCGGGTGGGAGAGAGTAAAAAGCCAGAAGGCTATGCTGTTCGTGAATGACCAATAAAACCTTTCTGCAAATGACCAGTGGTCTCCCCTGTTTAGCTGAAAAAAAAAGCAAGAATCAAACAAAAAAGGAGAATACACTGATTGCCTCATGTTCCGTATGTTGGAATCAAAACTTACAGAAAAAGAGGTGCTAAGGACACGCTGCGAGCTTCGAACTCCCTTCGAAAAAACGAAAAAACTTTCGAACAGACGGCGTCGATCAACCGGCTTTCGACCGAACGGCTTGCGACCAAGCGGTCTTCGATCAAACGCCTTCTCCAAACAGCTTAGGATTTCGGAATAACTCCTTGAACTCCATCTTTATGTATAAATGTACAAGATAATGAGAAAGGAACTTGACGCGCGACGAGGTCTCGAAGCACGATTTCCGTCTCATAACCCTCTGATTATTACCCGGAAACTTGTGCTATATTTTTAGACACTCCTTGGTTTTCACAGGATACTTCACATTACACATTTACACCAGACCTTTCGTTCCGCGTAGACACTAGTTCAGCGGAGAATCCCCAGTGACCCGGAGCTTTTCCTTATCTTCCTCAGAAAGCCTCCCTTTGTGCGCCGTGCAAAGACAGACGGGTACAGGTTTTGGGTCATCCAACGTGCAACTAGCAAGGATTGTCGAAAGATGGAAAATCCAGGGAACCGGTCTCGAAAAATTGGCCGTATCTCAAAATATCGTGATCGAAGTCCCCGTTGCAAAATAAACTACTGTAAATATATGTTATCTGGCTGTTTCTGCGCGGAAACTGCCAAAGTTCACTTAGACTAACCTGAACATGAAAATGCAAACACCGAACTTTTACTAACCTAATAATCAACTAACTAACATGCTGTTGCGTCGCGTCCGTTTTATTTATCTCCTATTTCTTAATTTTATTTATTTATTTATTTATTTATTTATTTATTTATGTGTTTTTGGAATAGCAAGCCGACGTCTCGTTTGGCTGACCTTTAGCCCGTTTTTTTTTTCCTTTTCGTCTAATAAATATATCCCCCTCCCCCGTCGCTGTCGTTGGTTGTCGTTGGTTTTCCTTGCTACGCGAATGTGAATTTGGGTTCCGGAAAAGACTGTTGCTCATTGCGTGGGCGGAAATAATTGTGCAGCGGCCGCTTGATCGATTTTTCTTATTGGTTCACGTGGAGTGTTCATGAAAAAAAAAAGGAAATAATAAAAATAAATATAAATCGATCAATAAAAGAAAGAAAGAGAAACAACAAATAAAGCTGCAGTTCTAAGTACCGTTATCCTAAGAAACATTTATCTGTGTATAATCCGCTTGCTGGCTGTTTCAACATTACGAACATTACAGGGCAGTCCTGTTGAACGTTACTGGAATGTTTGTGAAGTCGGCCTTCCACTAACCGTAAATAAGAGAGATTCTCGTTAGCCTTATGAGACAGTTGACTGATTAAGCACAAACACGAAACGGCAAAATCGAGCAAATTGACGTTTCATGTCAAGCTAATAAACGCATCTCACTTCTCTATAAGCGCACCGAAAAAAGAAGGGGGTTTATTGGTCTCGGTGGCCTCTTATACGGGCCGCGAGAACGCTGGCTCGTCTACCCAACGTCCCCCCCCCCCCGACAATGCTGGCTGACGATAATCCCTTTACGAGCAGCTAAGTAAGCTTTTGTTCTGGTCTCCAAGGCCATGCTCTAAGTCCGCTCTCCATGAAAGTAAAGAGGAGAGAGGGAGCACTTCAGTGCGCGTGCGCGCAGCATGGTCGGCGGATGGATACGGTCAAAATGTTCCGCGCGGTTTTTCCTGTGCTACGGCTAGAGGGCGACACAGAATGACGCGGTTTACGGGGCTTTGAGACGGTATTTATCTGTACTCATTTTTCATCCTTTTTTATAAAACGGAAAGGGGTAGACATATAAATTTGATGTCTATCGATTCCTGAAATAATTCCAGAGAAAGTAAATGCAAAGTTTTTTTTCGAAATGGCTATAGAAGTTTAATAAAACCTGTTCAAAGAGGGAGGAGAAAAATTGTGTATTTTTTTCGTATTCGTGACGTCGCCGTAAAATACATACGACATATATGAGAAATCCTGTAGCGTAAATAATTTCATCTCGTCTTCCTCTTTATGATGAAAGCACCCGCGTCGAAATCTGCGCGTCGGTTACCGAGAGAAAGCATAAAAACTGTTCCATAGGAAATACATTGGGACGGAGAGCTGGTATGCCCTCTTAAGGAGAACAACAGAGAAATGGTATATCCAAGTAGTTTCTGATAAGCAGACCGCGGACTTTCATGAAGTAAAAGCTCATGAAATATGTATGCAAATCAGGGTGTCGAACCGCAAAAAACACGGGTTCGGTACGGGTTCGCGTTGGTTGGATTTCGTTCCGGTTCGGCCACGCCACAAATCGAACCGGTTCGCCAACCGGTTCAACGCTTCCATTTTATATCGGCCATAAAACCGCTTTTATCCGGAAATCCATGGCTACTACCTTACTGCTGTTGTCTGCATTGACGTTTTTGGTGGTCAGGTACTCCCTTTAGCGAGAGAAAAGAGAAATGGATGAACACTTGCAAATAGCGTCCACGCTGATGAAGCGGTGTAGTCCTGCTACTTTCTGTTCCCAAAATTGTTTTTCACACGCACAGTACCGGCAAGATACACTTAGAGGAAGCATAATACGATGGACAGCATTTTACATAGACGACGGTATTGCCGGCACGCTGGATTCGCAGCGTGAATCAATTTGAAATCGTACTGAAGCATGTCGAAAATAAGTCTGCCAGCCTTGCTCTGTCCAAGCTCACCAGCAGTGTACCAGTTAATTCACAACACAAAGGCCATGTGTCACGACAGAATTGCACTACCAGTAAGCAGAACTACATTTACTTTTCAAACCACGACCAATCAAACAGGCACCGTTCTGCATACGCTCCTTCTCCACTTCTCATGTTTCTGACTTGTTTAATTTTTACTGCTCACGTGTAAAGGGAAATGTTGGGCGCTTGCTTAATCACATACCTATAGAGCTACACAGCTGGCCTGCTTCATCCCCTGCTTCATTCTTACGCGTGGCGCCTCCTCTCTGAAGAGCAGACGCCGCAGCGCGTGCGTGGGGCGCTAGCCGCGGCGCTCACAAGGACAACTGCGCTTCAACGTGTTAAAAAAGACGCTGAAAGCATACTTACATTACGTCCTCGTTTGACTGCTAGGGGAAAATTTGCGAAATGCATGATATGGAGACCAATGTGTCCTCGTTCGGGGATTGTGAGGCACTCTTATGCTGACTTCTTTTATGGCCGAACCGTTTTGCTGCTAACCGGTTACCGCTATTATTTTTTCCGGTTCTGCTCCGGTTCGGGTTCAACAGTGTCATGAACATTGCGGTTCGGGTTCGGTTCAGGCAAAAATAACGGTTCGGGTACGGTTTTCAGTTCGGGTTTGGGTTCGGTTCGACACCCTGATTGCAAATATGCTACAAAAAGGCAGAACTCATGCACTAAAACATGTAATAGTGCCATTCCACGCCAAGTGATCCAGAGGTGCTTCTCGACCCCCCCCTCCCCCTAGAATTGTATGTGAATTTTTTTAGTGGTTCCCAATGACCCCGAAAGCAACAGAACACTGGTCTTTTCTAACGAAATTGAAGTTTATGGGGTACAGAGCCCCTCAAAGATGCCGAGCTTGGCAAAAACCTATGTCGTTTTAAGCAAGCATTACGGCCCACGTAAGGCACGGAGCATGTTAGAAAGCGTCTTATTTGATAGGGGAGAGTTCATTTTACTGTATGTAACCATATGAGTTTGAGTATGAGTTTTCACCATCGCACTCGACGGGCTCGACGCTTGTGGCGTGCACGAAATTTGCAAAGTTTCTGCAAGTTTACCATTTTTTTTTGCAATATAAAATTCTGGAATCTTTTCTTCAAAATGTTTTGTCGTATAGCCCCCATGCTGTACTTTAAACACAAAAAAATCCAACCCCGCCGGTGCATTGTAAACCGCAGTAAAAAATCGTGAAGTTGTAAAAATTCGACAAAATGCACATTTTTGACCGAAAAATTCGGTGTGAGGATGTCGGGATAGAAGCGGGATGAAGGTGTCATCCGATGCATCGTCTTCCTAGCAAGACGTAGCAAAAAATCTCAGTGGTACTTTTTGTTAAACTCAAATAATAATTTTTTTAATTGAAGGTAACTTCGCAAACGTGTATGCGCACTGCGGCGCACCGTACCGAATGAACTGAGCGGGTCGCTCACAAAACACTAGACGGAAAGAAAACACTAGGCAGTCGCATTATTGAAGAGCAAATAATGGTTGCAAACACGTGTTTGCCTCCTTCGAGACCTGATGGTTGTGCAGTGAGCGTTCATTAAGCTGGCCATCTTGTGCTCTAACAAAACGTTTAGCCAGCTCGCGGTGGTGGTAAGTGAGAGATAAGTAAAGAATGGGGATAGGGATCCATTCAGGCTTCATGGTACCATATGGTTGATATTTGGCCGTGTGGCGTTCGGCATCCGTCAGTCGAGTCTTTGACATGACTAGAGTAATCACACCATGAACAGTGATCAAGTACTGCCTGTACCGAACATAAGCGGAGAATGCTTTCACCAGTAAGTTCCTTGGATGTGCCATTGTTCCTTTCTTTTTTTTTTTGCATGTGTGTGTTGGTAGTATTGGATCAGCTCAAGTAGCCGCCAACTCACACAGTCATCTGGACGCCATGAATTAGCAATTAGAGCAGTTTGGAACCCCCCACAATAATTAGGATCATTCAGGGAGTCATTCCACTAATTGGGGTGCATCTAACTCGTGTCCAGACCACAGTGTGAGTTGCCGGCTACTTGAGCTGATAAGAATAAAAAAATAGGTAGAAAATCAAATAAAAAGATAGAAATAGAAACAATTCAATCCAAAATCAACAATGCCGTGGCGAAGAAACCGCTCCGGGGTGACCAGCGCTTGTAGGCGTCGGGCAGTTGGAGAGATCGACGACATATGGCCACATAGTTGCAAGGCATCACACCACACGGCGCCACCATCATAGCTCTATGCGAGAAAGACAGAGAACAACAAGATACTAGCGGCAGGTAAAAATGGCAACACTGCTAAACAAGTCTAGGCATGCAAGAGAAAAGGTCTAACTGCTACTGCTAAACAGCACGGAGAAAACAGTACACATCGGGGAAAAGGCTTAGGGGGCGATCGGTTAGGCCTAACCACAGCGTCACAACACTATGCAGCTAACACAAGGTGGGAACCACTGGGCACACATCGCTAAACATGCGTCAACACGAACAAAAGGCTTGCTCACTGCTAAACAAGTCTAAACATGCGAGAAAAGGCTTAACACGAGCATGGTCAAACATCGGCAAATCACTCGTTAGTCACCGCTAAACAAGTCTAAACACGGGGGCACGGCAAACATGCGAGAAAAGGAGCGCGGTAAAACAACGCGGCAAATCACTCACCTTTTCCCCCGCGGCGACGGGTGCGACTGCTCCATCCGAGACTCAGGCAGAAACTGAGCGGGTGTGGGGACTGCGGAGCAATCGAGTGCACGTCTCCTCTCCGCAACAGCCAGCGAGCAACTGACTGGGGCGACGCGCCGCCACAGCCAGTCCTCCTCAGGTAACCGAGGATGCGGCTGTAGAGTATGTACCACTGCGCCAATCTACAACGTTGCAAGCTCATTGGCCCAGACTGCGTGCGCGCTCCGATTGGTCGACAACGTTTGAAATCGCATTTTGTACGCGCGCATGTGTGTGCAGCGTCCCGGCGGCCGTTTCAGCATAGTTTCGAAATAGCTCGCATCGGTCGGCACGGCGTCCGTCCTCTTGTGTTCCGTGTTTCGGTGATGTCAATCGGCAGAAGAGTTTGTGATTCTACGCATGTTGTGCTGTTCCTGGACACGACTATTATCCCACGTACAGTCTATCAACTACGGAACTGGAATGCTTAGGTGCGGTTGGAGCGTGAAGAACGCGTTCGTGCGCCGTCGGATTTTGAGGCCTGACAACAAAGACAGGATTACGATTACGTGCCACACAAGCGCCTTTTGCGCTCTGCAAACAACGAAAGAAGATGCTCATCATAAAATCGGCCGGCAAGGCGTCCCCTTGTGTTTCGTGTTTCGGTGATGGCAGAACAGTTTGTAGAAGTGTTCGCTGGTTTATTCATGCGTCGATGTGATTCAACGTGTGTTGTGCTGTTCCTGGACACGACTATTATCCCACGAACAGTCTATCAACTACGGAACTGGAATGCTTCGTGAGTTGGAGCGGTTGGAGTGTGAAGAACAAGCGCGGGCCCCGTCGGATTTCGAGAGCTGTGTTCGTTTTGCTTCAAGTTCGAACTTAGTTACAGTGCGTCAGCAACGCAGTGGACTTTGTATTCAAAGTGCACCCATGTATCAGATCTTTGAATCAGTGCTTTGTGTCAAATAAATATTTCTTTTAGCCAAAAGAAGCTTCAGTTATTTTGAATATCGGGTAACGGCGGTAGGCATGAAATCCGGTAGAAGTCGATGGTAGCCAGAACCGGTCGAAAGGCCAGCCAAAGTTAAGGCTCCTGATTGGCCGACTGGCATTGCATAATTTCTACAACGTTGCACTCTCATTGGTCGTGTGCCCAGTGTTGTGTGAATTATCTCAAACTATGGGCTCTATGGGGAGCTGTTGGCGCCTGCTACAGCTACGCATGCACGCGCGCTCCTAGCGCCCTCTGCGCCGCCTGCCTGCGGGTGGTTTTTGTTTCGGCTCTCCGCTCGTCCCGCTGCGCGCGCGCGCGCTCCTGGCGGCGACAGGTAGCTTCTCAGTTTCGGTTTCGCTCTCCTTTTTTTGCGCGTGTTTATCTGTATAAAGGCAGCGCGCTCACTTCATCGTTCTGGCCGATACGTGGAAAACGCCATGTGTGGTTTATTCTCCTGCGTTTCTCGTCGGCAAGGAAAGACAAAAACGAAGAACTTCGCGAATTTATTCGCAGTATCGTGGATGAAGCCTTTCATGTCCACTGCCTGGAATGGTTGCAAGCACGTCAAGAAATATGTCAGGACAAGATGAAGACGCTCGACCGCATCTTAGCGGCGGACAGACTGACGAAAAAGAAGTCCAACTTTAGCCTGAATAATCTGTATTGCCCTAGTGAAAAGACCCCTCAGGTCTGTGTTGTGGGACTGAGAGGTCCTCTCAGGCTGAGAGGACCTCTCAGATTGACAGGACCTCTCAGAAGCTAATGCCCAGATCTGACATCGGAACATCAATGTTCAATTTCGCCGTCTCGCTGCACCTGTCGTCGGAGCGGTACGATCATACAGTGCTATGATACACAGAGATAGATACAGACAAGTACTTGTCACAAAACCCCACATATACTGAGTTCCTTCGATTGTACAGATACACTCAAGTCATGCACACTGCTATCAGATTATCTAACAGTTATTTCAAATGTCTTGCAGAATTGAGAATATCTAATACTTGTTGAAGGATCACTTGCAAGAAACTGCACAAAACGGTAAATAGCAGCAACACAAACTAGATTTAGCACCTACATGTCTACGAAAGCATACAGTCATTATCAACACATACTGTCGTATTCCACGAAGCGTGAACTCATGGGACACATATTCACAATGTTCGTACAGCGGCGATGAAAAATATTCTTGAGGAACTCTGCATCTCGGCGATCAAGTTCGTCTGTTTTACGTATACTTGGGGACTCGCGATGCACCGTCTAGTTTCCCTTGCTTGCGTAAGACGCCAACTAACTGGCGAGATTGGGTTCCCACCACCTTGGGTTCTCACCACCTGTCGCTTCGTACGAGATTCATCTGTAAGAAATAAAATTTCAAAATGTCAGTGCAAGTCAGTGTGTAGGCATCGAAATATATAACCTACCGTTTGGCACAAAGCGCCGTTGGTAACGTAACGTGGTTGGTAATCTTCCTATCGGCGCTCATAATGCGAATACCTGCGAACAGTGGTAAAAGCGTAAAGTGAACAGGAATGCCTGTCACTCACAAAAGCATATTTGACACATCGTCTACATACATCAAAAACAGTTACAATCTCGAAGACAAGACGCAAATTACTTGAGATCCGCGGCCGACGTCCTCACACTTCAACGTTTCAAAACAGACTGATTGAACCGCTGGCGAGTGGCCGAAACGCTTCCACTTACGTGCAGTGCAATAATGCACGGATTGCAAGAACGATAGCTTCAACGGCAATACAAGGTTATCACGGCACGTGTTCCTTGGAGGAATAATGCACAAACATGTGAAATCTTGCGAACTATTTTCCAAAGCGGATGAGGTAGCATGTCCCGTGGCGCAGAAAACATGTAGCAACTTGCTCTGGGTAGTGTTGCACGACGCACTGTTGCAAAGCTGTCTGAGAGGTCCCCCCAAACCCCTCAGGGCTACCTGAATGATTCTACAATGTCTTCCAGATTTTCTCTGAAAGGTCCTCTCAGACACCTCTGTGCTGCCTGAAAGGTCCTACCAGACCTTTCAAGATTTCTTGAAAGGTCCTCTCAGACCTCTCAGGAAATTTTTAGAGGTCTCTTTGACACATTTTCGATAGGGTGGGAACGCAGTTCCGATCTACAGGACGACGGCGAAGTGTAAATAAAAGCAATGCATTCCTCTTGGAGCCTCAGTCTCTACTTTTTCTTCGCGCAACGTGTACGCACGCAACATGTCTTCCCCCGAACCTTTTCGTTTCCGTCATCCTTTTCGCTGTATCTTAAGCGGCCCTTCCATGTTCGGCAAATCTACTTTCGTTGCGAACGTACTGAGGAACCTGAACGACGTGGTGGACAAGCCTCCATCACAATAATTCTACGCACAGGAATATGCTTCGCTGAGCATGCAGGACGAATTTGGGAACTGCGTAAAATTTACCAAGGAGCTACCGTGAGAGTGGGACACGTGGCGCGCTACGCTGATCGTCGTCGAAGATCACATGACCGACGCCGGTTCCTTGAAGGAGGTAACCGATCTTTTCATTCGGGGTTCTCAGCACGCCAACACATCGATCTTCTTACTCGTTCAAAACAACTTTTTCGACAGTAGCCATTTTAGAACTATATACTACAACGCCAGTTACGTCGTCCTGTGGCGCAGCGTGCACCAGATGGAACATTTCGGCCAACAGCTATTTGGCGGAAAAAGATTATTATTATTAAAAAGAAAAAGAGTATTTTCTGGACGCATATAAACAAGCGATGTCGTCGCCCCACGCTTATTTACTCGTGGATCTTCACAACTATACGCCCGAGGACCACAGGTTGCGTAGCAATATCTTTCCGGGGGAACGTCAATATATCTACGCTCCGAAGTGAACCTCCGCCCTCACCTCACTTTACTCAAAGTACTCTCCACTCTGCCCCCTCCGCGCCGTCGTGAGACGTTCTTCTTCGTCGAACATAAAACACCTCTCCGAAATTTGCCTCAATGTATTGAACGGAAAGGTGGCTCTAGCTCCAGACACGTTTGCGCGTCTGGACGTAAGGCGACTATGATCATGAGGGGTGCCTCAGTCGGTCTCTGGTCGGTCGGTCAGGTCGGTCTCCGGATTACTTTTGGTCACGCGTGTGAATCTCACACACTGAATTTAACGTCCTTCCCGAAAGACGTAGATGGGTAGAAATCCAGCGAACCGGTAGAATGTAGGAAGGGAGTTGCCTCAGGACAGAAGCCGCCGATATTTCGAACAGAGACTGTTCTCGACAGTCTCGAACAGTCTCTGTTCGAAATATCGGCGGCTTCTGTCCTGAGGCAACTCCCTTCCCGAAAGACGGAATTTTCAGTTCCCCATGCATTTCCTGTGGCAAAGAAATGCATGTACATGGGAAATCTGACTTCGTCCTGAATTATAGTGGTATGATTGCATAGGAGCGTGATTACGACGGTGGTGTTTCTAGAATTTAGGCCAAACTCCAAGCAAGTTGAATGCCTCGATGATGTTCTCCGATTCTTGGATGACTGGGACGACCACGCAGGACAGCAGGGGTTTCTCAGTCGCAGCTCCGTCGAGGGGTTCCGTGTTAGCCTTACAAGCGTGAAAGGACTGTTGGAGTATCTCACGAGGGACGTCAGGTACGCATATGTGATGACGTCACGGATGAGTCAGGACTGCATTGAGCGTCTATTCGGCATTATCAGGCAGTCGCTTGGCTCAAATGAACACCCTTCTGCGGGACAGTTTCTCACTGTTGTAAACTGTTTCAGCTTTTATAACCTCGCGCGGGCTCCAAACGACGGAAATGTGGGCGATGGCCTCGTCACAGCGTTGCTGATCCCAGAAGCAGCCAATATGTCATTAGTTAGGCTGCGACAAAGCATCGACGAGCTGCCTCATTCCGGCAACATGGTGGCAGCGGAAGCAGCTGTGGACCACCTACCATGCGTGACCGAAAAAAGTGACGCAAGTGCATTTTGAAAAAGCCTTGCACTGAATCCCGAAGGCTGTCCTTTGAAAACGTCGAACAAACCAGTAATCTACCTATTGACGTTACCGAGCATTTTGACAACGGCGGCCTGCTCTATCCAACGCGCACGTTTTACAACTTAATACTTAACTTGGAAAATGCCGTGACAAAATCATTCAGTACGAGCGAGTTACATTCAGAATTTATTCTTGACGTAATTGCATCCGTGAATAAGCGTCAACTACCGCTTGTTGGCTGCAGCGAACACAGTCTAGATATGACTAGGAGCGTGGTCAAATTTTATTGCCTGACGCGGCTTCACTTTTTCGTGAAATCCTTAAACCGTCATAAGCCGGACCACGAGAAGCGGCGACAACTTAAAAAAATGTCGAAATGTTGGTTTGCACCAACTTCACGAGTACAGTCACGAGTACATATACACGGGGTGTCCAGAATAACTATACAAGTGCCATTTCATTTCAAAGCTAAAAAAATACTCATGGCTTTCCCACGAGACTTGTGTTGCAGAGAAGGCAGATCTCACAATGGAGCATCTCTTCGCAACACAAGTCGTGTGGGAAAGACACCAATGTTCCTTTGATAGCTGTGCACCATGCTGGACACCATGTACATGAAAACGTGTTGTTCAGCCATACGAAAAACTTGTTGTTGAAGTATTGCTTTGTACGATTCTCAATATGAATAACTAAAGGTTGGTTGTTCTCCATTGGCAGTTTTCCTGGATGTTGGCAATACACAAAAGGATCACAACTGCGGATCATATGCCAAAAATGATTTTTTTTAAATGAAGAAATGCGTAGATCACCAGGGTAATTTCGTTTATTTATTTGTCGTATTCTTTCAACTAACTAAGCCTCCAACACGAAATATGGATTCAACACATACAAAGACAAAGGCGATTACACAAATAAAGAAACTAAAAAAAGAGAAAAAGAAAAACGTAGATGCTTGGCCGGCAGGTCGTGCCCACGTGCAGAGTGCGCGCTTGGCCAAAACAGCGAGCGGGCCTTTCGATTGGAACATCCTGCCGTGCAATGACCACTAGAACGAGTGTATGAAGAGAAAGAAGCCCGGTCTGGGTCTAGAAGCACGAGTGCTATCACGTGGTGAATAGTTCCGCTGGAATCTCCTAGAGGCGCCTTAATCAGAGGCCTGAGGAGGTACAGCTGGCACCATCTACCGGCGACAACATCAGAGGTGGCAACGCTCAATCGCCGATAAACGCACCCAGTCATTCTAGTCCCACCATATTTAGGGCCTTGAGCTCTGGAGAGCGTTTTTCTCTTTTCTATTTCATTTTTACCTTCTCTGTTTCCTTCTTGAAACGCTGCGCGCATTGCATATTTTGAAAAGTCTTGGAAACAAAACCAAAAGAAAGAACTGAAGCAAGAGTGTTTAAATTGTGTGATGACAGGTGTCAGAAAAAAGACAGAAAGCAGCACATTTTGATGCACACAGATTGATGCCTTACCACTGTAGGTTTTTTGAAAACGGGATGATAGGCTTTTTTGGGTCACTTAACATAACTACATGAGTGTCCCAAAAAGGCGTACGCCTCCTGTTTTTAGCAAATCAACAATGTTAAAGGCATCATTCTGTACGATGGTTAACCTTCAGCATGCTATGCGGTGAAGCCCTGTCTTTATAGTTCGTGACCTTGATGTGAGACCTCTCGTGACACATGCTTCAAAAAGCAAAATGCAACAACAAGCGTCTGAAAATGACACTTAAGCAAAGCGTAACTTTTGTTTGCAAAAAAGTGACACTTGCAACGCATCACAAAAGTGTAACCACCCAGGCAGCACAATATACTGAAAGTCGAGTGCAATAGGGGTGGACGGGTAGGTGGAAGGCCTTGAACATACTCGTGAAACTAAAGAACATTGATAAGACGCATACCGTCCACTCCTATTGCACTCGACTTTCAGTACATTGTGCTGCCTGGGCATTTTCAGAGTGTATTTTGTGTTTCTCGACTTATTCAACATTGCATCTCTTCGTATATTCTGAAAAAAAAAACGAGGATAGCATTCCATTTTCTTGTTCAAAAGTACTGATTCTAAGATACATAATTTACTTGATGTTTTCCTTTTTTTTTGTCTTTGCATTACTAGTTGGGTATACCACTTCAAGGAACTTGAAAGGAAAGTATGCACAAAAGTACTTAAAGTAGTACAAAGTAGACAATTGGAGATGTACTTTAAGTAAAGCACAAGCACACAGAAGTGTACCTAAAATAGTACTTGAATACTTGACACTTCAAGTACACCCATCACTGAAAAAGAGTCTGAATTATTGCCCAGTACAACATGCGACGAGACGCTTTTTTCTCTCAATACCGTTGTTAGTATGGATATTTACGGGTCTCACCTAGGTGAAACGCACAGTAATTTTTCCATATGACTTAATATTAGATCCGTTTCTTTCGAATGAATAGAATATACATTGAGAATTAATGGACTTAGACAAGCCCGAACTCCATGTTGTTTCTAGTGAAAGGGGATTACTACATGGATCTTTTTAAACCAGCAACGACTAGCTCGTACTGTATTGCTCGCGTGTGACACGTCTGGCGTGCAACAAATGAACACCTGCGATAGACGACCACGAAATATGGTTTGAGCCTAGACGCTGCATCCGTGCATAACGTGACCTCATCCAGTAGACGTGACCTACTCCAGTGCATAGCAACCGTTATTTCCTATTAATACTACACGTATAGCGGCACTGCAAAGAGGGCTGTGCTAACGAAGCGACATGAGTTTAACTTATGCCAAATTATGCAGTGTCCCGTCTTTGTGCTTGTACAAGTACACTTTCGTTTTTCTCAAACTAAATGCCCTGTAATTTTGCTTTCAGTCGCTTACACGCAGTGGTTTATCCAGATACCCACAACCCCTCCCCCAAATGTTTGGAAACACCCCCTTAACTTTTTACCTGTGTACTTCTGTTATGTAATGCGATAAAGACCCGCCCCCCCAATTTTCCTTCATCGCCCATCATTCTCAGATACGCTATCAAGTGAATGTAACCGAATTAGTATGGAAACAATTATAACGACTGTCGTTTTTCCTGCTTCTGTGACACTGAGCTGAGAACGTCATTTGTCAGGATCGTATTGTGGCTCGTCATGAAATTCGATGAACAGCATTTCCTGTTAGTATGAACAGTGAACAGTTAGTATGTTGTAAACACAAGGGAACATAAAAGAAAACAGATGACACGACGACTGCCAAACTCGCATGCGTGCCGAGGACAGGGCTCTAAGGCACCGTGACAGAAAAAAAAAGTTTTATTTCCTCTACATTTCAACATAATCGAAACAGATTAGGACATACAACATGTCCGGGGCATACATATTAGGGCTTATTGCTTTTGTCTCTATCATCTCTATAGGCAGTTGTCGCTTTGACGATGCTCCCTGTTTTCATCCCGCAAACTCCATGGCACATGAATAGACAAATTATGAGCATTTGTATGGCTTGATGTTCTCCAGGCCTATTGTTAAGCCACTTAAAACTGCCTTTGGGGCATGTTGGTGCAGCTTCGGACAAAAGTTTACTGAACACGGCAATGGCATATTTCTTCATCGGAGCGGTCCCCTGCTAGATGTCAGGAAGAGGTCAAATAACCAACGGGTGATCGACTATGCTATCCATCACTCAGCATTTCTGTCCGCTTCTATTTGCTGCTGAGATGTCGCTCCAATAGAGAAATGCGACACCCCGGTGACCCGTAAACTTCTCTCCCAAGCCCTACATCATCGATGCTGTTAGAAGCGCTAGAAGAGGAGAGGACGAACCATAAGCACAGAGCGCCAACTCTCAACTGTTTATTCACAAAGTTCGCGGATCGATAGAAATTTTTGTACATAAAAATTTTCTGTCCGCTTGATCGGCGGGGTTTGTGAATAAACGGTTGCAGTGGGTAATGCAGAATACCAAGCATTCATGCTTGGGATTTCTTGCGGATTGGGGGGTCAGCGGAGGATTGGTCCCCCCCACCCCCGCCAAGAGATTTCGCTACTGAACCAGTACCTGGAGCGGGACCCAATCCCAAGCCCGTGGAGACCCCATATATTTCTCCTGCAGTGTCAACGGGCGAGGACTCGCTCATCCCTAGAAACATCTCTCCCAGCATGAGCATTGACAAGTATGACACTATTCACGTCGAAGAACGCGATCCAGAACTCCGTGTGCCGTGCGCGCCTTTAGGTCAGATAGGACTGCGCGACGTCCTCAAGTGCGGTGGCCTGCGCCGTGCGAGGTACACAGTATCAACGGCTTCTCAGAAATCTGACATCAGGACCGCGCTGGCTAGCAGACTCTTCATGACGTACGCCCAGACAAGGCATGTCGAAATGTCTGCCTTTGCACTACCGAACCCGCAGAGCTCGCAGGACGACCCTAACTTTAAGTCCCCATCGGATCGCGAAGTTCGAGTGCCCGTGGCTGAGGGTCGTGAGCCGGCAAGTCTGTTTGCGAATGTGGCCAACGACTACGGCGACGGATCTATCCGAAAGAGAGGGCCTTCTTTATCACGGGTATGCCACCTCGCAGTCGAAGCTGCAGGAATAGTCCGTGGATTCGACATAAATGATTTCCGTTACGGAATCAGTGACGACCGGCTTTACAGCCTTGATGGGTGCGTCCTCCGAGTGGGGCGTATTGGACGTTTGGGAAACCTGGGCCGAGCGACGCCTTTCTACGACTCTGAGGCCAGATGCTCTTCTGCGAGAGTGCTCATCAAGACTCAGACGTCGTCGAACTTCCAGCAGAAGGTCTACGGGCTACTGGTTAAAGTGGTTAAAGCACGAAGCGAAGTTTGGTGGGACTGGTAGTGTTATACTGGCGGCGCATCATCACAACGTCGGCCGGGGAATAGTGTTGAGGAAAGACGAAGAAGGGGCGGATAGCGCGCGCTGGTTGCGCGACCTGGGATTCGGTTTTTGCTTGTTGAACCGAACTGCCTGAATGAAGGTACAGCCCCGAGTGCCGGGCTCGCGATTCCTCCTTCTCTTTCGGTACTCACGTGGGCAGAAATGTCTTCGTCGATTCCCAACATCTGCCCGGGTGCGGCCGTGGTGTCATCGTGGGCCTCTAGCAGGTACAGACGCTGAGCAGGACGCGACGTTTCTTTTCCGTTTGCGGGTCTGATAGTGAAGCTCCTGATGATACCGTCGCGCACCGGGTGAGTGGCTACAACGGTGGCGGTTTTCCACAACAATGGTGGGAGGCGGTCGTCTTCAACGATGACAAGATCACCAGGCTTCAGAGCCGTAGGAAATCCGCCAGCACCTTGGTGCGCAGAACGGAGCTGGAGGAGATATTCCCTCTTCCAGCGCTTCCAGAACACTTCAATGGCTTGCTGGCGTCGTTCGCTCTGTCTTCGTAACGCCAAGGTGTGCTCTCCTGCTGGACGTTTTCGAGAAGCGGCAGCCTGGCGATACGGTTCCCGACAAGGAAGTGAGACGGGGTGAGAGGGAGCACCTCTTGAGGATCAGTGGATACGCTAGTGCGGGGTCTGCTGTTTACGGCCGCTTCGACTTCGTGAAGATGGTGACGAGTTCTTCGAATGTCTTGCGACTACGGCCGAGGGTCAGTCTTAGGGATGATTTCACCGTGCGGATGATGCGCTCCCACCACCCACCCCACCAGGGTGCGGAAGGGGGGTTAAACCTCCAAGTGATGCGGTGGTTGCTGGCGAAATCTTGGACGGGTTTCGTGGACAGGAGAGTGAAGAGTTCAGCGCATCGATGGAAAGTGCGGGTATTGTCTGAGTATACAAGTGATGGAACACCGCGTCGCGCGACGAAACGGCGGAAAGCAAGAAGAAAAGCCGGGGCGGTCATGTTTGTGACCAGCTCGAGGTGAATCGCTCGAGTCACCGCACACGTAGAGGGCCGCGTATGCTTTAGGCGAGGCGCTTGAGCTGACCCGGACATACAGCGGGCCGCAAATGTCCACGCCAGTGACGTCGAAGGTGGTGGTCGGTGTTATCCGCTCGCGAGGTAGGGGGGCGATAGGCACGGATTCTGGACGAGGTCTCGTGCGGCGGCATCGCAGGCACTGACGAAGTACGCGTTTCGCAGTTTGTCGTCCCTTGAGCAGCCAGTATCTGTCGCGGAGATCGAGGAGCGTTGTATGAATGCTTGCATCACAGAGGCGGAGGTCGGCATAATATGATAATGAGGGCCGTGAGGCGGTGATGGCTTGGGAAGAGGATAGGGTGTTTTAGGCCACTTGGGTCGGGAAGGGCTTCAAGGCGACCACTGACACGGAGAATGCCGTCACCGTCCAGTATAGGTTGGAAGAGTCTGATGGCTGACGATCGAGCGAGCTGCTCGCCGCGTTGAAGCGCTGAAATGTCACCGACGAAGACGTCACCTTGCGACCGCCGAGGTCAGTAGATTTCTGCCTGATCAAGCTCGCGTGCGGTTAGGGGACCGCGTATGGACGATGCCGTGTGGCGAGCGTTAGCGACGAAGTAGCGTACCCAAGCGGTGATCCGGAGAACCGTGCTTAGATTGCCGTAGCGGTCGAAATCGAAAATAGCCGGCAACCTGATCGGTGGCAGACCTGAGGGTGGCAGACCTCGGTGGCAACCTGAGGGAGCGGGCAGACAGTGGTCTGCGTGATGTGTTCTTCATCTTGGGGGACTGGAGCGAAGCTTGAAGAGGGCCGAGAAGGCCAGGAGTCTGCCTGCATGGTGAGCCAGTGTGGGCCGTGCCACCATAGGGGTTCGGCGGCGAGTCCCTGAGCAGACACACCGCGAGTGACAAGATCGGCGGGGTTCTCTTGTCGGCGGGGCAATGACGCCACGTGTGACCGGTGGAGAGGCGTTTGATTTCGGTGACGCGGTGCTGAAGAAAAGCAGGTCTGAACGGTAGGTTGGCTGTGATCCAGTGAAATGCTATTGTGGAATCGGTCCAAAAATAAGTGGGTAGAGATGTGAGCAAAGAAAGTTGCCGGCTGTGAGCAGCGAGCCTTGCGGCGGCGTGGCATCCGATGAGTTCAAGGCGTGGAAGGGAGATGGTCTCGAGCGGAGCCACCCGACCCTTCCTGATGAGAAGACTGCAGTTCCACTGGCCTTGGGAGGCTGTCGTTCGAAGGTATAGCGAACACCATTCGGTCCAACCGGAGCGTTGCTGGGGAGCAAGCGGGGAATCCCAACCGTAACCGAGACTCCACAACGACTGAAACAATAGGCGCGCGGATGTGGTGAAGGGGGTCAAGTACCCCAGGGGTCGAATATACGGGCTAGTGCGTGGAGTCCTCTTGGTGACAGGGTGATCTGCGATATACACGACGACCGAACCGACGTCGAAGGTGATTTCGTCGGTGGGACGATGCCAGAGAAGTTCTAACACCTTGATCATAGGCTGAGTCGACACGTTGTCAT
Source organism: Ornithodoros turicata (assembly GCF_037126465.1). NCBI lineage: Eukaryota > Metazoa > Arthropoda > Arachnida > Ixodida > Argasidae > Ornithodoros > Ornithodoros turicata. The sequence goes on along the minus strand of NC_088203.1, from coordinate 58,147,590 downwards.
AGGCAAGGCAGTCCTGTAGAAACTGACTATTCATGGTTGGGGAGCTAGACGCCCATTTGCGGAGCTCCATGCCAGCTTCGGCCAAGATTGAAACGGCGTCCTGATAGAGTCGAAAGGCGTCGTCGTCAGAGGTTGCTCCGACAATGTGGTCGTCGACATAAAACGAATGTTTTAAGCTTTCGGTGGTAGCTGGGTATCGGTCAGCGGCGCTTGCGGGATGATGACGTAGTGTGGCGGCGAGTAAAAATGGACGGGAAGAGGCGCTGAAAGGAACTCGAGTCATTCGCCATTCCTGGATGTCCGGTAGGGGTTCTTGAGGTGAAGGTAGCTTCTTAATCCAAAGGAAACGCAAGGCGTCTCGATCCTCGGGACGGATCGCGATCTGCAGATAAGCCTTGCGAATGCCTGCAATCAGTACGACCGGATGGCAGCGGAACGAGATAAGTTGCACGAGGAGGTCAGCGTTGAGATTCGGGCCTTTGTGCAGAACTTGATTCAGAGAGAGTTCGGCGGGCATATGCGAGGAGGCGTCGAAGACCACTCGAACCTTCGTTGTCACGGCATCTTGGCGTATCACCGCATGATGAGGAAGGTAATCGAGGTTCGGAGGCAGGCTCGACGTGTTTAGCACCTCTTCTGCATGACCTTCTGAGAAGTACTCAGATATGGTGTCGTGATATTGCTGCATGAGATGGGGCTGATCGCGAAGGCGACGAAGCTGCGAAAAGAGTCTGGCCTCTGCAATCGTTCGGTTGTCCGCTAGTTCGCTGAAGCAGGATTCCTTGATGAGAAGCGAAACTTGATAACGATTGCCTATCTTGGCGACCCGGTGCTCAAACTCGTCTAACGCTGGATGCAAGTGCATGGAGATCGGAGGGGTCATCGGTGATTCCGACGGCGTCTAACCGCCACACATTAATATAGTTACGTCATTACAGCTTAACATATCACTACCGACATGTGTCTAAAGCAGAAATCGCAAGGGCACCCAGGAACAAGGGTTACACAGGTAAAAAAGTTAGTGGGGTGTCACTGAAGGTTTAAGGTGGTTAGGGGGTTGTAAGGGGGCCTGGACAAATCACTGCACAGTTGAGAGTTAGCGCTCGGTGCTTGTTGTTCGTTTTTATCTCTTTTAGCGCTTTTAACCGCATCAATCTATGGGTAAGCATCTCCCAGCGCAGTGTTTCGTATGTCTTTGAATTGTCCTCCTGTTGTGAATGACATAGCGGCGAGGGGAAGTACGTATTAGTTTTCCTTTGCGAGGCAAAGGGTACGTTTGAGTAGTATAATTCTCGCTGAAAACCCGAAGAAACAACGATGCAGCTACTTTTTAGACAATCCAATAAAGAAAGAAAGGGAGGTAACAACAGGACAAGTTCAAGTGGTATGCCAGCTGGCGATGGCAGTGACCGTGACAACCCACATCAGCTGACTCCGTAATCGGGTAGTCACTATAGCTTCAAAGCGGCGTTTTGTCAGATTGGAGCAAAATGATCTCGTTCGCCATGTCAGGCGAAAAAAAAAGAGAAAAAAAGAAATCTTCAGTAGAGTGATGCTAACGGTTTGAACCGAGGAGTGGTGGAAGCCACAGAAATATCGTCTCCCATTTACAAGCTGTTCCCAAATTGATGATCTTCGTCTAGACAGGTAGGCATTTCTTCCACCCGTCGAGCTCTGTGATATGCGTATAATTAACCGATTTCCTTTATATTTCTTTTCCCAAAGAAAATTGAATGCAATCGAATTATGCACATACTCTGGCATGTACAAGTATAAAATTATTGCGTTTATTTCTTAAGATTCGATAAGAACGTACATATCCTTGTAAGAAACGATAGATTACATCGGATGCTCAAAACGTCCGATCATGCATGCATATAATGTGTGTTCTTCAGGCAGCGGTCGAGGTGTGACCCTCGAGGTCGGTCAGTGCATCGTTCACCATTTCCCCCTGTGCAAACACCTCCAGAAACTGCACTATTTTTTTCTTCACCTCCTCTTCAAACAGAGTGTTCTGCTTTTCATCGCTGCTTATGTTAGCTGGCTTGTCAACATACACGTCCAGATCCTTCACAATGACGTTCTTCAGTTCAAATTTCCCACCTGCAAAGGTTGCGGGAGTCGGAAGATTGCTTTTCAGGTGACGAATTCCCTACCAGCTACGTATGTCCATAACATTGAAAGGGAGCAGGGGGTACGGGCGAAGTTACAACGCACACAGTGGCTCACACTAGCAACTTATATTTAATACGAAAGAAGGCAAAAATCAAAACATTCATGAGTCATACAAAAAGCTGAGCTAAGAACGAAAAAGTAATGAAGAAAGTGACCAGAAAACCTGAATGTCCAATTGCGATACTGTATCTGCATTATTTTATGCACATAATTAAGAAAGCGGGGTTGAGCTACGGTATAGTTGTAGTGTATAGTACCAAAAAAGTGATCTACAAGATTTCTGCGACATGCCGCTTTGTATGCATTGGGCAGACGGGACGGTGTGTCAATGATCGTCTTGGCGAGCATCAAAGCTCGCTGTTTGAATAGCTGAGTCCAACTGCCCCTAAAAAGACACGTGGAGGAATGCGGAGTCATTTTTAAATATACGGAAAACGTAGGGCGCAAAAAAAAAAAAAAAAACACGTGGTAGGGAAAGCATAGAAGTCTTGAAGATACAAGGGAGTGGCAAGGAATGTGCTAGTCACCCTTCTGTGATGCTTTCCAAAGAAGAGCTTCGATTTTCGTATGACTGATGAATATTTTCCTCTTTGCCTTCTTTCGCATGAAATGTCAGTTGCTAGTGTGAACCTCTGTGCGCGTTGTACCTTCGTCCATAACCCCCTGCCCACTTTCAATGTCATGGATAGTTACCATGTAGCCCGCCTTGACACACTGCATATCCATAATAAAGGTGCGGAAACACAACCGAACACCACGCCAATAACCATCCGCAGTCTGGCGCATGCGCGGCTGCCTGTTGGTGTAGTGTTTGATTATTTGTGTTTCCGCACCTTTACTAGCAACTGCCCAACTAGTATTTACAACACATCTGTCATTCTTTTCTTAGGAGTAGCACAGTAGGAAGACTCATGTACAGATATGCAACACACACACACACATAAATGGGATGATGATGTGGTGGGTCATTCTCCGCCGTTATGGCGGTACACTGCCCCATTGCGCTTGTGGAAGGGATGAGAAAGTGATGGTGATGGAAAGGTGTCCTATTAGAGTTCGTCCATTAATTCAGTGCTGGAGAGGAACTCAGCAACAGTTCGTAGGCCTTGCATCAGATGTGAGGGGTTCGAACATGGCCCGAGAATTTTGGCTAAGTCGAACTGGTGTTGATCGACGCGTTGGAGAGCAGAGGACAGACACGCAAGAGGATGTTGTAACGTCCATAAAACAAACATTTGAAGGTCAACTGGGAAACAGAAGGTGTGTAACTAGAGGAAAGTGGTGCTTATTTTCGTATCTACTCCCAACAATTTTTCCGACCTACAAAGCCTCTAAATGATGTAAATGCTCGTACCTGCGGTTTTTCTGCGCTCCACTTCAACCAAGCAATGTATTACATTCACTACCACTTGAAACTCTTCCTTGGGCTCGGTGGCTACAGCCTCGTAGATGACACGCAGGTCCTTGAGTGATAGAACAGTCTTATACGCCCCATGAGAACCACGGGTAGGCTTGAACACCACGCTCAGGGGTCCTGCTCTTCCCTTGGTGAAAATCACGTTCTTCGTGGGAACTCCAGACACAGAAAATTCGAAATCGGGAAAAACCACTTGTTCCTCGAAGACTGCTTTGAATGGCTCTCTCCTTACTTCAGAGGGTCCCGTGGTGACTGCACGAAGAAGAGTGAAGGACTCTGAAAACTGACGACTCTGAAGTTTTTTACGAGGGTTACAGTAATACATTTGCATAACATGCATGTTGAACGCAGCTGCGATGTCTTCAAGTGGAACCTTTCACTGTTTGACTGTTTGATGATGATTCACAGATGCAGTCAATTTCGCTATCCGCGACGCACAATGCTTATTGTTGTTAATAACGTGCAGAGCAGGGCTTAGTGCCTCGTATTATTTTGTTGCCTTTTCTGTTTTATCACCTCTTCAGAATATCGAAACAAACATGACAGCCTCACAGGGCGCGGAAAGGAAAGCATGGGATGCGAGTGCTTTCATCGTCTTCACATCAAAGCATTGCAAAAGAAAGGAAATGGGAAAGTAACGTATCTGGTCATGTATTTTCGCATCAAGTCTTGAACGATAACTGTCGCTGCCGCTTATCATTCCACAGTGGGTGCACCATGTCAAACGTATAGTAATGACTTGTAGTACAAGCATGTGTCGCGGACAAATGAACATGAGAAAAAGCGGTTTCATTAAAATCAAGATTGACATGCGGTGAATAAAATCACGCGTGAGACAGTTGTTGCATTCCAGTACTCAATGACCTCGTACTCTAACGAAGAGCGCGTGCACATGACCTTGGCTTCTGGGGCGGCTCATAAGAATACCCGTGCAGTGGCAGGAATTTACGGCCAAAGGTTTAGGTTTCCGTTCAGACGTCACCCCTACCACAAGACCATGTCCTCGATATTCTACCATCTTGCGAATTTCGGCACCTTCGACAAACCATACAAACCGACAGTGGTCGAGGTTAGTTGGGGGGTATCAGCTCCGAAGTTCGTCAGCGCGTCGTTCACCACATCTCCCTGTACGAAGAGCTTCACAAACTCCACGATTTTTTTCTTCAGCTCCTCTTCAAACAGAGTGTTCTGCTTTCCGTGGCTGCTGAACTCAGCTGGCTTTTGAACATACACGTTCAGATCCTTAAAAGTGACGTCCTTCAGTTCAAATTCCCCGCCTGCAAAGGTTGCTGATGTGAGAAGATTGCTTTTCGAGTGACGAAATTCCTAACAGTTACATATGCCGTTCATTTCTTAAGGAGCAGTACAGCAGGAGGTCATGTCAGAGTAATGTCCATAAAACATACATGTAAACGTATACATCAGTTGTTCCTAAACGTCACCACCCCGCAGCCCATACAAATATAGTCGATCCCGTCGTTACAACCCCCCCCCCCCCCGCCCCGCCCCGCCCCGCACCCGCTTTCCATCGTTGCGATGCCGGACGCCTTCCGATCTTAGCGCATGAATGTAAGCCAAAACGGTACACTGACAGCAACATTTATTGGAGCAACACTCAGAGCGAGTTCTCGGTGCAAAAAAGTATTGGGGGGCATTAAGTAGCGGTTCTACCTAATGCGGTCGGTGTACTCTGTTCCTCGTACTCCTGTGCGTCTACGAAATGGTCTTTCAGAGCCATTAGGCCGGTACGCTCCGAGGCGAAGTTTCCCAGACCGCGGATTGGTTATCCGGCCTCCCCTTTCCTATGTGCGTCAAGAAGTAGAGCTGCACTTACGCGCTCCGACCTGCAAGCTGGAGCGTCAGAGTTCATCGAGAGCGCAATGCTCCGGATAACCAGTAACACCGTTTAGTAAACGGGAGCGCACTCCCGGAGCGTTGGAGCCGCTAACGCGCCCTTGTACAAAGGTAGGAGCTCCGGTTCTGATGCTGCGTTTCTGCTTTCGAACTCAAACAATGATTTTCGTTTGACAGTGGTCAGACATGGTTCCATTATTTAACAGCTGGATGCGAGCAAATCTCTGAAACCATAAGGAAGTACGCAAGAACGCTTATTTCTAAGCAAATAAGGCGCCGTGATCTGCTACTACCTGCATGCTTCGCTCACCAACGCACGCGAAACAGTTTTCTTAGGTTTTTGGCGTCTGCTCTAATTCAAGAGAGGCCACCGCGCGGTGCACCTTGAAGTCGGGGCGTCCGTGTATGCCGCGAGAGACGCAGGCGCTGTGGCATTTAGTGGGACCTGTGAACAGACCTGACAATCAAGACTTTGGTCCTCGTGACAAGTGAAAGCAGGCGTGGAAGCAGGCGGGAAAGCGAGGCTGTGGATGCATCGAAAGCGTCGCGTACCCCCCATGCAAGAGCATTAATGAGAAGCCTCGGGGTCTGCTGCCATAGGCTTCCTGGTAACACAGAATAGCGTGCACGGCCTGGCACTTTTTTTTTTTTCAATTTGTGGGCCGCTTCGCGACATCCTGGGAACGTGTTGCGACCCACAGTTTGGGAAGCACTGGAAGTATTAGATGTGCAACTAGAGCAAAATGCTGCTTATTCTTCGTGTCTACTCCCAACGAATTTCCCGACCTTCACTCACAAGGCCTGTAAATGGTGTAAATGCTCGTACCTGCGGTTTTTGTCCGCTCCACTTCAACCAAGCCCTGTATTACATCTACTACCACTTGGAACTCTTCTTTGGGCTCAGTGGCTACAGCCTCGTAGATGACACGCATGTCCCTCAGTGATAGAACTGTCTTATAAGCCCCAAGAGAACCACGGGTAGGCGTGAGAACCACGTTTAGAGGCCCTGCTCTTCCTTTGGTAAATTTTACGTTCCTCGTGGGAACTCCAGACAGAGAAAGTTCGAAATCGGGAAAAGCGACGTGGTCCTTGAAGACTGCTTTGAATGGCACTCCTCTTACTTCAGACGGTCCAGTGGCGACTGCGCAAAGTAGAGCCCAAGGTAAGTTGAACCACCGATTGCGAAAGTGATTTTTTTTTCCTGCGAAGCATACGGGAGTACATTTGCATAGCACACATATTGAAACTAGTCGTATGTCTGCGAGAATTACAGCGACATCTGTTAGTGGAAGGGGGATATGTTTAGTAAGAAAAAAAAAAAGGAAAGGTCAGCCAGACGGTATTTTGCAGGGTGTTTATTCTTATCCTTTGCACAATTTTTGTAAAACGTTATGAGAACAGTACAGATGTAGTTTTCGCAGTTGAGTTATACGGCCTGGCGGACATCCTCTCGAAGGAAGTATGCAACTACGAGATGACTAATTACCTAAAATTCATTAATTAACTCTGTAATTCGGGGATTTCGGGCAACAGAGAGACAGCAGAATGAGTGACTATCCTCATTGAAGCCATTCCACGTCTGACAAACCCTGAAACACATAAAACATACATCCCCGAATTTTCATATGGATATGAGCCGAAACCGAAACCGCGGCTACCGTGAACGCAGGGAGCACAGCGCTCATTTGACGTCACAGGGCGATGGAGATGATTGGAGAAGGCGCTGATATTTTCGCCAGATAAACCGCTTTCCGGACCAGATAAGCTTCCGTCGGCGTAACAGAATAGCGTCGTGTACCAGTCGGTGTACCAGTACCAGCTTGCGTGCCTCAGTGGTTAGCGTGCTGGCCACGTCACGTCAACACTGGGAGGTACCCGAGTTCTAATCACGGTGCCGTCTGGGGTTTTTCCTGGGTTTCCCTTAGACGCTTTCAGACGCATGTTGGCACCACACAGTAAACTTTTTTACACTTTTCTGGTGTAAATAGCTTGTCCCATGGCACACACCTTTTTGGTGGTGCCTTTATACTCAAATGATGGGTGTTTTCTTATGCACCCTTTAGTTAAGTGTATTCCTAATAAAACACTGTTATAATGGGCGTTTAAAAACAAAAACACCCTTAAAAGTACAATAAAACACAATTTTTAACACCGTATTCCCAATTCAAATGGGGTGTAAAAAAGGTGTATTAGACGGTAAACACCTGTTTTAACGCCCCACTTTACACCCTTAATGATCGACATTGAATAAAACGTGGTGTATGTCGATATTACACCTTTAGTAATGCTCTTCTTGCACCCTTTGCGGAACAGAAAATGGTGTTTTTATAAGAATACACCTTTTTTGAGCAAATAAAGTTGTAAAATTATTTACTGTGCATTCCTTTTGAAGTTGGCCCAGGACGTAGATTCCCCCAGGGCATACGTGGTGATGTTGCCCACCTCTTAAAGGCCGAAAACGGCGAACAATTTCATCACCACCACCTCTGTCGGCGTAGACGATGCGCTCTTGAGGCGTGCTTTTCAGCTTGAGCATTGAGGCGGCCGAAATTCAGCGATTGATATTTCACGGCACGCGCTCTCTTCTGCATCTTTAAAAGATATAATTGCTTTCAATGAGGATCGTCTCAGTTTAGATGTTACTCCAAATCACGGAGAAAGAAAGATAGGAGAAGATGAAACTCCTCATGAAAAAAAGCGGGCGCGCGATCAGGAAAGTCGCTTTTGGAGAGGGAGGCGGCTTCTTGCATCAGGCGACACATGATGCTACGGCCATCCGGATGATGCTACGGCCTACATGCCGATTCTTCAGCAATACGTCTCTGACACGTGGCAACCAATTCCGTTCTTCTCCTGCCAACTCAACAGACAGCTCAACCTTCGGTCGTGAGCTGTTAGCTGCTTGCCTCGTCATTCGCCATTTTCGTTACTTCATTGAGGGATGCCAGTTCACTCTATTCACAGACCGCAAGCCACTCATGCACGCTCTCAGGTTGCTTCCTTCCGACAGCGGACATCATTCGTCCCGCAAACCCGTCAGATGGCATAGATCTAGGAGTTTCCTTCAGACGTGCAACACCGACAAGAAGGGTACCGATGCGTTGTCGCGTGCAACCATTCACACCCTCCCCACGTCTTGCCCACCCGTCCCAGATATTACGGCACTGGCTGAGCGCAGCGCAAGCATCACGAGCTCCTCGACATCCAGGACGAAAACGACGGCACTTCAACAAGTACACTGATCGCACACTGACGTCAGCTCGTGCAACCCGTCCACCGGTACGCCTCGCCTTGCGTGCCCTGACACTCTGCCGACCTGTTTTCGAGGCACTGCACCGTCTCCGTCATCCCGGCATCAGAGCTTTCCAGCATTTCATAAGCAGCCGCTACGTCTGGGCTGGAAAGAATGCGCACGAAACTAGACACATTCTTGCATCTCCTGCAACGTGTCAAGATTGGGCGACATACATCGTCCCAGCTCACACCGTGTCCTCCACCGAAAACCCGCTTGGCACGTATACAAATTGACATCGTCGGCACCCTCCTGACGGTTGTTGACAGATTCTCCCGCTGGCCTGAAGCCGCTCCTATGCCGGACAGCACTGCCCAGACCGTCATTTCAACGTTCCTCACCTCGTGGATCTCTCGTTTCGGCGTGCCAAGAAGTGTCACAACTGACCGCGGACGCCAATTGGAATCGGCCCTTTCCAAACCGTTTCTGTTCAACTTCGTCGTGCAGTGCTACTTCATGGACAGGCGATCTTCCCCTTGTCCTGCTCGGGATGCGCACTACCTTGAAGACAGATCTGGGCTCGACTATAGCGACGCGTTCCAGGGGAGTTTCTTGACTCTCGGTTTCCCGAAGATGATCCCGAGCCAGCTGACTATGTCCACCTTCTGCGTCTAGCCGTGCGCAAGCTACGTGCCACCCCTACTCGCAAACAACCACCCCACACAGTTTTTGTTTGCAAGACCTGCACCCACGCCTTCGTACGTCGTAACGCTCTTCGCAAGCCCCTTCAGCCCCCTTACGGTGGCCCATTTGCCGTCCAATCCCGCCACGAAAAATATTTTCGCGTCAGCATCAACGGGAAGTCCGATACAGTTGTCATGAACAGGCTGAAGAGAGCTTACCTTCCAGAACCCGCCCTCTCCGCGAGTCTACGCTGCGCGCCCCTTCTCGGCCCCAGTCCTGCGGTTCAGCGTGCAATGCTCGGGCCACTGCCACGCCACGTGACTTTCTCTATCCCCTGACACTGTTACCCCAGATTCCACGGTTCGGTACCTTCGCCACCTCTCTGAAGAGCCTACAACGTTCGTCCACGACGACGAACGAGGTTTCTGCTGGCGCGCGAACGTGAGGCGCGCTTTTGCTCTCAGTTCAGTTCCGTGTTCTGCCTCTGATGGATATAATGACCTCCTCCCTCTCCCAAAGCCACTTTCCCTAGTCGCGCGCACGTGCTTGCTTTCATGGGGAGTTTCATCTCCTATCCTTCTTTCTTCGTGATTTGGAGTAACATCTAAACTGAGACTATCCTCTTTGAAAACAATTATATCTTTCAACGATGAAGAAGAGAGCGCGTGTCGTGAAATATCCATCGCTGAATTTCGGCCGGCTCAAGCCTCAAGCTGAAAAGCGCGCCTCTAGAGCGCATCGTCTACGCCGACGGAGGTGGTGCTGGCGGAAGTGCTCACCGTTGTCGACCTCGCAGAGGTGGGCAACGTCACGACTGACGCCCTGGGGGAGTGTGCGTTGTGGGTCGACTTCTAAGGGAACTGTGCCGACATGTGTCTGAATGCGTCTGGCGAAAACCCAGAAAAAAAACCCAGACAGCACAGCTGGCACCCGGATTGGAACCCTGATACATTCCAGTCTCGACGTGAAGTGGCCACACGCTAACCACTGAGCCGAGCGAGCTGATCGGATTCCACGGTGCCTTCGCCACCTCTCTGACGGCGACGACGGCGACGAACGGGGTTTGCGCTTGGCATGCAAACGTGAGGCACCCTTCTCTTTTCAGTTTCAGTTCGGGTTTTCTGCCTCGGGCGGATTACATCATTATAGACTGTTCCTCCATCAATATGTGGTTCACTACAGGTTCATCGATTTGGCGCTACCCACATGGAGGCTAACTCGTCTTAGGTGGAAATCTACTCCAAATCAGTATTTATAATGTGAGAGCGTAACGCCTCACGCAAGGTGCGAAATATTTGAGACATGGTTATTTTGTTAGAGACACCAGAAGAATGTGCGTCACACACGTACCAGCAACGAAGGTGGCGATGATCATTGCAAAACGCATCTTGGCTCTTCTGATGCTTCTGGAACAACTCTCTAAGTTAGAACGTCTGGTGAAGAAGAAAAGGACTACTGGAAAAGAAAATATTGTCTACACTCTTGTAATGATGAACGCGGGTTCGAACCGCTTCAGACGGGAATCTAAATAGTTATAAGCTCATTGTTGATCGTGAGGACTGTGCGGGCGATGTACAATAAATGTCACCAAACGAAGACTTCCCGCAAATCTGAATACGGGCACTGCTACTTCAATGCTCGGTCTCCGGCATTAAAATTGGTGGAGCTGGGCAAAACAGGAGCAAGCTTTGCCATTTCGCACGTGTTTCCTCCATGTGTCGTTTACTATACCATGTGTATCCGTTCTTTTACTTCGGAATTGCCGCCACCTCAGGTTATGCAGGATAAATACGAGGGAGGGTAAATCGTATCAATCCGAACCTGGCATTCGAAAGGACAAGCCTCTGAAAAGACAGCGCAGAAAAGAGGTGCCGCGAATACCGTAGTTCATCCTGCTATGACATGTAGGGCAGTGTGGAACGTGTCACGTGCTTGTGAGAACCAATCGACCTTGTCCACCAATTGACTCCTCGACCCTCTTACATCACAGCTGAATGATGGAGTGTGTTTAATGGTGTGTATCTCGAGAACTACTATCCTTTAAAAAAAGTTATTATTTCCTCGTGGGTACTGTGGCATGCAGTAGAACGCGTGTAATGATGCGTTCACAAACGAGCGATTTTGACACGTGAGAACGTCACTCTTCTTGCTCTGGCATCTCGCTCGACTCTTCCCAAACTATAGCGGCCCACATAGCGACAGCGTGAACAATGGGCAGCTCATCCGTGAAATCACCATCTCGCTGATATCTGCGGCCTTCTAATATCTTCGCTCTCACTTCTAAGATGGTGGACTTAATAAACAAAAGAAAACAGAAACATAAGCGCATGCTGGCACATGAAAATGTAAACGAACTCGTGATTGCGATAATTTGAATTGCACTATACACTCTTAATTTTTTTACACCCTTTAGGGTGTATAAAGGGTGTAAAAAAAATAAGAGTGTATAAAGCATTAAGGCTATTTTGCATGCACCGGGCTTTTTGAAACCAATAAATGTGTATAAATGTGTCAAGAAATGCACCCTAGAATCCGCTAGGAGTCCTAATGTCCCCGCAAATAATTACAGAGCTGGCCGAATCTCCGTGAGTGCAGAACCGGTGATAAAAACATAGGAAACTTAAACACACGTATCAAAAATGTAACCAACGCCGTATTGAAGACGTGCGTGGTGTGCAAGGTTACAAGAGCCAGTGCAAAAGATACTAGGGTGATTAGAAAATGTCGTAGCAGTACACTGACACGAAAACACAGCGCAGAAACGGGACGTGAAGTAGACAAACGACCCAAGCAGCACAATGTACTGAAAGTCGAGTGCAATAGGGGTGGACGGTATGTGTCTTATCGATGTTCCTTAGTTTCACGAGTCTGTTCAAGGCCTTCCACCTACCCGTCCACCCCTATTGCACCCGACTTTCAGTACATTTTGCTGCTTGGGGAAGCGCTGACTAACAAGGGGGGGGGGAGCGGTTTATTGGGAAGGAATGAAAACATCAAGAACAAGTTAGTGGTTGACATACCGGATGTCGTAGGGAAGGATGTTAATAGGGGGCACGCTCACACTGTTATCGCCTCTATTGTGAATTTGAACACCTTCGAATATTTCCCTGGCCCTTTCATCCCGATATCGTCCTAACACACGTGTGTCTTCAGGCAGAGGACGGCATCCGCAATCACTGCAATGAATGGCTAGGTTGCTCCCCGAGTGTGTAGTGAGTGACCTTACAACATTACATGGGCACTGGACGTAGGTTTTGCGTGTTTCTTCTCGAATCCCAATAGAGAATGTCCTTCCCAGTTTACTCGCAAGCAGAGTCCCTCAAGCTTGTCCGGCGCTGTTAACACCACGCGGACACCAACACGTCCAGCCACGTTTTTGATGTTGTGCAATTGCTAGTCAGCGTTTCGTTTGTCTACTTCCGCTGTTTTTCGTATCAGTATATAAGGGTGTACCAACTAGCCCACACCGGTACTTTGAACAGAAACAATTCTTACTTCATAATCACGTTTGCGTCAGTCTCTTATTGCGAACAAAGTTTAAAATATGTAAAGTGGCATTATGTGTGATGAGTTACAGGAACTACACACATTTTGGACAACATGATGAACAGTCTTCTGCTCCGGAGTTTGTCGAGAATACATGTTTGGAAGTTGGGCCGCGTACCCACATGCAGTAGAGATGTGCGCAACCGCCTGCCGCACGCGTACGCGTATGCATGCCGCCCCAGCTATACTGCCTCCGCCAGCGACTCTACACAGCGAGAGATGGCGAACGACAGCGAAGTCGAGTTATTGACTGTAGTGAACGTTTCCGTTCTTACATCTGAGCTTACGCGAAATCAACATCGCAGACGCAAGAAACGCGGGCTTTGGGTTCACTCGCTGTGACGATAGCGCATTCTTTTCTTCTGAACAATGTGTAGCTTTCAATTTTCTGACACTATGATAGTCAATATCTTACACTTTACTTACCTGCACTCCCAAATTTTATTCCAGTGTCGACCCAAAAAGTCATTTTAATGCAACGCGCTATATTGTAGGCAGCAATGACATTTTATTTCCTTCATAAATTCGCCGGCTGAAAAACGTGAGCATCACATACATACCCTCCAGTCAACGACGCCGTCAATGCTCTTGCTCTCCGTGCGGGAGGCAGGATGAAAACAAGAACGCACGCAACTTCCGTTTACTTCCTGATTGGCCGAGCATGTGCGGATGCCGCTAAAAATCGTGCACTGCGCGATCGCCAAAAAGCGGAAAGTGGAGGTGGTTTTTCCCGCCCAGCGGCAACAGTTACCATGGCGCGTTCGCGTTTCCGCGCAGATTCTCCGCATGTGGGTACGCGGCCGTACAGGCGCTAGACGCGGTGTTGCTAAGCGATAGCTAGAGGTCCCCACACTAGCGTCGCTTTCCGGCGCTCGCTGTAAAACTCGCTCGTTTGCGATAGTAGCGTAATGCAGTTCAATGTCCATTTGATAGATGGGTTCTGCAGTATGCAAGCCGCCTGCTTGGAAAAATTTGAGAACAACTTTTAGGAGCGATAACACCGGACGCTTTCTTATTATTGTTTACAGCTTTCTTACAAAAAGGCTACCAGAGCAGCATAGATCTCGTTTTTGCAGTTGAGCTATACGGCCAGGCGAAGAAGCTTTCCAGAAAGTATGTAACTAAAAGATGACTATAATTACCTAAGATTCATTAATTTACCTTTCAATTAGATAACTTGGGCTAAAAATGAGAAAGCGGACGGGGATACAATCCTCGTTGAAAGTCATTCCACGTTTTACAATTATGCAACGCGCACGTGCAATGAAATATCCATCTCCGAATTGTGATATGCAAATGAGCCGAAACGGAAACTGCAGCGCATTTCACGTCACAGGGCGACGTGCTTTGGTCGATTCGGATGATTGGATAGGTGCTGATATGCCGAACAGATAAGCATCCGTCGGCGAAGGTAACTTCCTAGAGAGCCACGTCTTAGAGAATAACGTTTGAGGGGAATTGGCGAGCGAGAGTAGGTTGTAGTGGTAATACCTGTTACCGCCTTCTTAGCAAAAGGATTGTTCAAGTTAAAAAGTTGGCTTTTGCTTTGATGTTAGTAGTGTTGGACAAGGAAGTTGGATTCCCAAATCCCGCGTATAGGCGTGCGCGGGTACGTAAATAAAACGCGGGCGGCTCGTGATGCTTGTGTACCCACGGGCGCCCTGCCGGTAGATCCGCGCTTTACCCGCAACCTGCAGCTTAACTGAATTTCTACTGGCAAATATAGCATTTCATGTGGTCAAGTTCTGTTTTTTAGAGCCTGCGTTAGAAAACGATTGCCATGATAACAGCTAGTACAATGTGGCATTGTGAGATGATCAGCTCGTGTGTTGCCGGGTCGAGTTGAGTTGAAAATAACTAGAGGCATCTCCACAGAGGAATGTTCGAGGTAGAATTTGTCAGCTACAGAATTTAAGTGAAAGCCACGGGTGCTCTCGTGAAAGCTCAAATGGCCATGGAACAAAAGGTTTACTTCTTCAGGTATTGTTCTCGCTGAAAACTGCGGAGAATGCAAAAATTAATAAGCAAGTTAGAGTGGCCAAGTTTAGTGGATGCGAACAATGCAGGTTTATCCGCACTACCCGAGCACGCATTGCTGGTACAGCCGCCTTTGCACCCGCAGCCACATCGAATTTCTATAGCCCCAATTCATAAAACTACGCAGGTATCTGCGGGTCACCGCGGGTATAACAGCACCCGCGCTCCCGTCAAATTATGCTCTATATCAGGGATGCCAAAGTGGCAGCCGACGGGCCGCATGACATGCGGCCCGCGTGGACCCCCCAAGCAAAAAATAAAACAAAAATATTCCGCCCAAGCTTCAAGAACGGTCGTGGCGTTGTCACTGGGCTCTGTACTTGTCCTGTTTATATTGCGTTAATTAGTGATAGAAAACTGTTCCCACTGACGTGTAACAGCTGACGACTCTAACTATAAGAGAGTAGCGGGGCGGGCTGGCACATGACAATAGCGAAGACGACAAAAATATCACAGAGACAGTCATGAAACGTCGAACTTTCAGCCTTTGATCATAATCAAGCTTTAATCATATGATAATAGATTGAAAGTTCCCAGTCTGTCTCTGTGTTGCTTTCGTCGTCCTCGGTGATGAGATTCTAAGCCTCTCCCTGAGTCCGATGTTTACCTGATTAATATTACTAGTAAATTCCTGCTAAAATTTCTGAGCAAACCCTACATGGCTGATTTGTAACATTGGTACCTTCAATGCCAACAGAAATGGACCGGTTCAGTCGCAGGCTTGGTGACCTCCCGAGTCAGTTCGTGCAAAGATTATTGGAGTGATGGAGACTTGAAACGTGCGTTTTCGGCTATCCGTCTTCCGCAGTTGTTGACCACGTTCCTGATGATTAACAAATGTAACTAATGGATTGGCAGTGCAATGCACCGATAAAGAACAGGTTCGCTGAAGTTGGTGAGATTTCATTTTATTCTTAGGCGCCAACCGCATGGAGCGTATTTGCCAGCCGAATTCAAGCGGGGCGTGCAACCGAACAGCAGAACAATGGGCACACAGCCGAAACGCTCATATCTGGCGGGATAGAAATTTCGGCAGTGACGAGCGGAGCGGAATCGGGCCAGCCAGTCAGCAGCGAGAGGAAAGTGCACGTGACCGCCCTCCCTACAGCACGGCGAGCACGGCACATAAACAGAAAACATGGCTGCCCGATTCGTGGTGTACGATGTTGAACGCTTGGAACGTGAAGACGGACGAGTACAATGACGTGACGAATTATTTATTCTGGACAAAACTCGCGGACGAACTCGTAAGTGTAATTACGTGTTTAAGCAAATGTATTTATACTTATCGAAGAGCGGTGAGGATTGCGCCGTTTCCGTCGATGGCGTAATCGACAAAGAAGATTTTAGCGAGTTTTTAAACAATATATATGTGAGTCAATAAACTTTTTTGACAGTACGCTTCGTGTGTGTGTCGCCTTTCTTCATGGTGTCATGCGCTTACGATGACTGATTACTTGAGTCCCTGTTTGACGTCTCGGGTATTTATATGTGACTGAAATTGGAATGTGACCGAAGCTGATTGTCATATTTTATCGCTGCTGCTACCAGCACATGATCGCCACTCTCATGTATACTCAGTCCGATTATGTTACCGTGATTACTTAATATCGTGAACCAAAGCAAGCGAGTAGCAGCATGACCAGCAACAAAGAACATGACCAGCTGGAACCCGGCCAAGCGCCTCGGGGACGCGCGGGTGCACAAAAGAGGACGCACATCTTGACAGTTACACGACGCTACAACGCAACTAGTATCGTACTTATGTCGTTACCGCGTTCACAAGCAGGCAGCCGGCGCGTCACCATGCCAACCACGCCCGCCGAGAATCCGTCGCATGCGGTTGGAAGAGCTCTCCTCACGTTCCGGTTCGGCAGAGACAACGCTGGCCCATTTCGGTTGTAACGGTTGCACGCTCCATGCGGTTGGAGCCTTACGCTGGACGAAAGCATATGAGGCAAATGACGTATAAGGTATATGAGCATATGAAGTAAAGTATGTTGTCGAGGACACGCCTGGCCATGTTCGGTACAACATACGTCTCATAATAATTCGTGGCTTCAAGTCGCGACAGAACAATGCAACGTACGTCTGTGAGCAGGCGTTTTGTGTCATGAACCTGAATAAGTCAAAGTTACGCTACATCTAAGAAACTAACACCTCGCACTCCCTAATATTGCAATTACACAATCACTTCCACACGATGCTGACCCAATAGTAGTCAAAAACAAGATGTCTTAAGTTTCCTCATGACACAGCAAATGAAAAGGATTGCTGGCACTGCGATTGAGCAACGCCAAGTAACCTAAACATATACGTTATATGTCGTTTTACGTTCTGTGTTGAGTCATCTATATCAGAAACAGGCCAGCACAAATCCGTGGTATGCGGCTCGCGCAGTTCCTCTGTGGCTCAATGCGTCCCCAGTTTGTCACGTTCGCTGAGAGTTTCGCTTTGACACATGTAACATTTGTTCAGCCGATCTTTTCTGTTTTTTGCGAGGCAAAGGGGGTGAGTGCGGTCATCTCACCACTTGCAACAGGGAAGACGACGGAAAAACATAGAGACGGACAGGAAAAGTCGACTTCAGGCGTAAAAGACTGAATGGACATGTTCTTCTTCCGGGCTGTCGATCCACAATTCGCGTGAACCTTTAACATGTCATCCCTGCACGAATTATTAACACGTCACCCTTAACCCTTTAAATACCATGACAATGATGAGGACGGTACCCAGAAGAATAACAGTCTCTGTTCGAAATATCAGAGGCTCTCGTCCTGAGGCACTTCCCTTCACCAACCTTTACTGACAAGCAGTGAAACGAATAAGAAGAGAGAGACAGAGGAAAAAAAATCAGATTAAACTACGGAACATAGCGAGGACTGGAAAGAAACCAACCATATATATCACCCCGTAGCCGACATCGAGCACTACCTCCTATCCTGTAACCGGTACCTCTCAGAAAGACTCGTCCTCCAACGCCACTTGCGACAGCTTGGCTACCCTAACGTCACTTTGGCCACCCTGCTCGGCCCGGTCCTGCACAATCAGGGGGCAGTTACGACTGCCCTCTTGAGCTTTCTCTGTGCCACCGGTCTCTCGACCAGCCTCTAAGGCCCTTTTGTGTACCTGTCTGTGTGTATGCGTGTGTGTGTTTGCGTTTTCTTTCCTTTTTTTCGTTTTCTTTTTGTTTTTCTCGTTTTCTTTCTTTTCTTCGTTTTCTTTCTTTTTGGTTTCTTTCCTTTTTTCGTTTCCTTTCTATCTTTTCGTTCCCTTTCCTTTTTTTTCGTTCCTTTTTATGAAAGGAATAGCAAGTCGGTCTTTGCATGACTAACCTTTCCTTTGCTTTTTTTTCTCAATAAACATATCCCCCCACCCCCGTATCTATGAATGCTTTCTGCTTGTGCGATAATATAGCCGTGGCTGTACTGGTACACACGCATCCGCTCTTATCTATCTGCGACTTCTCTACAGCCTGTACCATGTGGAAGTCAGCGTACCAGAAAATAGTCTGAGTAGATTCATACTCCAGCGAGCAACCGCACTGCCCAACGTATACAGCCAGCTAAGAGTCTCAGCCTTCGTCACCTTACTGTGGTGCTAACGAAGCCATAAAAACGCACCGTCTCTCCTATGTACTTTTTTCCACGGGAGAAAAGGGACCGAGTACACCGCACCTGCTTGACAAGAAACATGTTTTTGTCTATGCGTGTCACCACAACCCTCCAAGCGTAGCCGTCTCCTCACTAACACCGAAATAAAGCGTTCGGCTTGAAGCCTTAATTTGAAGACAACGCCGCACAAGAGGAACTCAAAAAACAAAAAGAAGTGAGTAAATTCTCGCACTAGGAGGTCTGGTCTCACAAGTAAGTTTGGTTTCATAAAATGTGTCTATTTTCATTAATTAATGGGGCGAATCGGTGAAAACTAATTCAGGGTTCCACCCATAAGCTTAATTTTGGACTCATGTTGTAGGACCTATGCTATAGGAATACATATACATTAGTCGCGCACAGCAAAAACTAATGCGTCTATCTTGAAAAATCTGAATAGTTTCAAGTAAATCACCCTGTAAGGAAGAACATTAAAAGGAATCGTTTGTCCGGGTGACGAGCAAGTTTTTCTACCCTCGTGATCGCGCACCTGATTTACAATGGCTGTATCTGAGTCCTTGCTGTGCTGCGTGGAAGTGACGATTCAGAGGTTGGCCACAAGGAAAGTGAAGGTGCGCTACGTCGTCTATTCGGTAGGCGAAACGAAGTGAGTACGAGAGAGTATCTGCGCGCTCTTGCACATGATTTCAAATAAACGTTCTCGAAAGAAACTTGTTGCAAAATCTTTGCATTCTCACACAAAGAAAGCAGGTATTCTCTAGGAAATATGGGAACTCTTCTTCCAGTGACAGTGTAATTAACCTTAGGACAAACGCGCAAACAGGCTACCTTTATGCTATATTCGAACACTGACTGCTGGATCGAGCACCTATATGTTGAAACGGGAACCAAAACTTGGTTCGCGAGAACGGTATTTTCTAGAGCGTATGTATTCCCTAAACCTAGGTTAGAGAAAGCGAGCCTTCCCTTCGCTGAGACGGAACTCGCAAAAGCGTAACCTTTATACCTCGAAAACGTTCTTCTCTAAAGCCAGGGTCGCTAAATTGTAGGAGAGCTGCTTCTGAGGCGAGCTACTTTGGTTTCGGCTCATATGGACAGCGAAATTCGGCTATGGATACTTCGAGGCACACGGCCGTTTCTGAATTTTCGAAAAATAAAATTACTCTCAACGACGATTGTCTCCCTTTCTGCTATAGTGCGTTTGCCGGGAATTCCCTGACTACACAGTTAATTATGCGTTTATGTAATTATTTGTAGGTAGATACTCTTCGAGAGGATGCCCATGAGCCCCTGTAACTCAATTGCAAAATCGACATCTCTGCTGCTCCCATAGGGTATTATAAAGATTATGTAAAACATTAAAAAATGCGCTGTATATCTATATCAGCGGCACATTAGTGGCACCGCATCTGTACCGTATGTTGTACGGCTCGGCTAGACCAGACGGCCTCTTTGAAAATAGCGTGGAATTTTAACACATTCAAGGGCATTGGATTACTCGCCACTTAAATCTACTAACAGCGGACAAAAGATGATTAAAGCAAATACGTATAGGAAAGGAACATGACGAGGACAGTGCGACGAGATAGTGGAGCTCCGTAAAGCCTTGTTAACTTACCGCTGCTGTCATCGGAAGAGTTGTCGTACATTCGAATGTTACAGCGTTTTTATATGATAACCCTTATCACGGTGTCCGGGTTCATAATTTCCATGTTACATAGGTCGTCTCTCGACAGTCACTGCCATTATAATGATATCTGTCCCAGCTACTCTAATTCTGCATGGAGAGTGTGAAAGAAAACAATCGTGAATGATATCTCGAGCAGCTATCCATACTGAGTGTTAGGAATACCTTGAAGTTTCACGATAACGTTTCCGAAGGCATGATAGGCCAATTACCTGACTGATTTATGTGACATCACATTCCTGATATCTGACTGACTAACAGCGATACGGAGTCGAAATCGAAGGGCACTCAGGATTTCCTAACTCCCTATTACATTCATCAGGTGCATTGACACATCCGTATGGGTGCGCTTTTTGTAAATTGTAAGTAAGCAATATCATTGATAACATTGTTGAGTAGAGTGTTTGCGACAATTGGTCTACCTGCTCCTCACCATACCGTGCTAGAATATTGTCGCCGGAATGACATTGCCAGGTGGCGACAAAATTTGCATCATGCAAACTGTAAACTTAAGTACGTCATCAAACGTTTAGTTTCCGCGATTATTGATACACAATGAAGATGATTCTGAACTATATCATTTCTCTTTAATTTCTAAGCTTTGCAAGTTGGGAATAATCGATGCTGCGCTATGACGTGAACACCACCAAGAGATAATTTTTGACACCGAACTGTATACAGCGTGCGCGTTGTCCTGCGCGTTACACATCAAGGAAAGCTTTACATAAGTGGATTATATCTGAGCATACTGCGGGATCCAGTGTACTACTATTTGTCCTGCTAAACCTTCGACTTCTGTAATACTATATATCTCAATTCAATTCATATCGCAAAAAAAAAAAAAAAAAGAACATTGCTACGGAGCGAGATGCAGTACAGTGCAAGACAAGTGCTACGGAGCGAGATATCTATCGGCTATTTTTGAAATCTCTGAAACATTGGCAGATGCGAGCTATATGAAACTGCGATTTCTGTTTCTGTTTCAGTTGCTAGTTTCAGTGAATGGTTTACGCTCAAACGGTTTACGAACTGTGTCGCGGAGGGCGAGGAGAGGCACAGTGGAATCCCGTGGTTGAGCATCGGCAGAAGCGCTCACGAATCCTTGGGTGAAAACGATTTACTAAGACTCCCTAATGTGTTAGGCAAATATGGCTTGTAAACGTCTTTTCGTAAAAGCAGCGAAGCCTAGTCCGTTGCTTGGTCCGCAGGGCAGTGACAGATCCAGGGGGAGGGAAGGGGGGCATTCCCCCCAAACGTCAGTTGATACACTTAGTTTTCCTCTCTCCCCTGCCCCACTGTGCGCTCCGACAAAGAAACCGACCCCAAACCGAGAGTCTGGATCCGCTGTCTGGGGAGTGCTGGGTTGAAATGCTACCGACGGTTGCGCTCTCTGGTGTTTTCTTCGGCGACGAATTGGCAGAGTTTCTCCTGAGGATGGTCCAAAGGACACATGTTATTTACCACTCCTTCCTTCCTACCTGCTGTCCTGTTTCCATCCTCGCCACGCTCTCCACACCACTCATAGGTACAATTGCAGTACCATCTGGGCCAACAACGAACAAAGATCCCGACCTCCAACACTTTAAACTGAGGATCAAGGTCGCTGGCATTGGGAATGTTGGCTGTTACGGAAGAATAGCGAAAATGCAACAGAAAATACTGTCCTAAAAACAGGTTATCACGTGGTATTTTTTGTGTTTCGCGGTTCTTTTATTTTCTTTTTTTTTTTTTACAGTGTGCTTTCCACAACTGCTAACTCTAAACTGACGGCAATTTATTCTGAAACGGTACAAGTTTATATGTATGACGAACCAAAGCGTTATCATGCTGATACATTTATTTATTTACAATGAAAAACTAGACATTGAAGAAGAAAATGAATGATAGGAAAGATCACGCTGATACGGAGAACATATCTGGGCCATTGCATGCAAAATCACCCAAAGGTCGTGCTCGACCCCCCTCAGTTTTGGTTACAAAAATTATCGTGCACTCCTTATTGCAAATAAAGATATTTTCCCGAGTTTTACTGCACTGTGTTGAACCGCTGTCGATTTAGGCGTGTCAAAGTTCGTCAGAATTGCGAAAACCATGTTGCGAAAAAGGTGACCTATCCAGCAGGGTTTTGCGCCTAGGTGGACGTTAGTGACATAAAATGAAAGAGCGTGGCCCTAACATTATGCCAATATCAAGTTATTCCCTCGTGTTCCGTTTTCGGCCAGCGAAATAGAGCTGTTTTTTTGGCGTTATTTCTTACAACTTTGCGCCTTGCTAGGGGCATTTTTCACACAAGCCTGAAGGGCCAAAAAAATTCAGCATGTTCTGGACCTTTCATACTTCAAGGTCACACGTTTTGAAGGTCGAGCACATAATGCTTTTTGCTACATTGAATCCCAAATGTCGTACATTTGGCAAAGTTGGCCGTTTTCAACGCCATTTTTGGAAACGAAGCGTTCGGCCGAGAAAAATCCACTTAGATGGGGATGACAAATCAATATCTATACTAAAGCATATAAAAAATGTGAGGAGGTACATTTTGATAAGGGCGAGAAAATAATTGTTTATATCCCACCCACTCTACACATAGTTACGCTGGGGGGGGGGGGGGGCGCACGGCAAGGTCGCGAGCCTTTGTTCGGCGAATAACGTTTTTCGTGTGGTGAAGCTTTCCTATCTGTTATGGAGGAGCATAACAGACATTATTTGCAGCTAAATCACATGTATCACTATGTCACATAAATCACTATGTACTACCGCGTTCTAGCCCGAGATGTTCATGTGGTGCTTGCTAATCTATCCACACTGAACAGCTGGCTGGTGATGCTCAACCAAGCAGGCTGGAATGATAAAAATAGTTTATTTCCAATTCAGACAGTCTACGTATTTTATTTTCGCGATTGTAACAGTTTGTAGTGAGAACAAAAAATACCCACATAAATGAATGCACAAATGTTTCATTATTATTTCATATTTTCATATATTCTTCATATTTCATATTTAGTTCTATTTTAACCACTAAATAGCAAAGGCGACAACTGGTAGGGTATCACTTTAAAAGTGACCACTACAACTTCCTCTGTACGGCAAATGGACAGGACGCAGCTCCGAATGAAGTCTCCGTGCGTCTCCTTCACTTTCATACCACATACCACTTTCATACTTCATTTTGCATGCGCGTATTTGCCGACGATTAGTCGTGAGCGTTTCTCACATTATTCACTGGCACGTTGTGCGAGTTTTGCTTTCACTTAGTTTAGTTAAATATACCCTGAAGTGTAAGCTCTAGAAAAGCATAGCGAAACAAAACAACGACTCCGGGTTCGTTATGATTACCCAAGGTATTGTGGAGATTCAGAAGTGCCTCCTGACGTTCCTACTTCGGCCATTATTCAACACCAACGACTTCAACAAGAAACACGGAACAACAACAACGTTTTTAGTAACCCGACATACATCACATATGGGAAAGACGACCATAATCAGCTGAGCCGCGGATGAGCTCTCCGCCGATTTCAAGTTCATCAGCCGTATTCACCAACTTACTTAAACTATTGGTTTAGTGACGTCGGGTTTAAATCAATCACGTGAGCTTTCGTTCGCCAATCCTGCATCACCACCCCATGCTCTACCACTAGCTGCTTTGAAGCCTATGTCCGCGTTCACACGCAGCAACTCGGTAGCTCCACCCACAAGCAACCTTATGGCGACCGGACAATGTGGGTTCGAATCGAACTGATGGAATCTTTTCTTTAGCTGCTGTTTATCAAATTTCAGTCAGTTTTATTGCCCCAATAGATCATTATTGCCTTCCAGAAGTGGCAACTGATATGTTTCCGTGAAGTTCGTAAAAAAAGAAAAAGTTATTTTTCAGCTGCACCTGCAGGATTTGAACCCATGAACCCACGAATGAAATCCACAACGCCATCGGGAGTCACGTGGCAATGCTTCCCTCTCTGATTGGCCGATGCACGAGCAACTTCTCAAGTTTTCGGTCGGGGAGCGATTCGCAGCAACTCTGAGCAACTCGAGTTGCTGGAGGTTGCCGGCTGACAGCAACTCCAAAGTTGCTCATAGTTGCTGCGAAAAGTTGCCCCGTGTGAACGCTGCCTATGGCGGCGCACATAGCGAGCCTCCTGCACAGCGCATGCGCATTTCACCAGAGTCTGCCAGAAGCGATGGTAGCCGGTAGGCCTAATCCCCGGTTCACGAAGAATTTTTCATCAAATCTTGGGTAAGTTTCGATTAATATAGTTACTAGAAGCGCCCAGGAGACAGATTTGGTCACAATGGGACGAATATTTGCCTCAAATGTTCCATTTCGATCATCCACCCAAGCTACTTAAACTGGTGGTTTAAGCCCCATGCATTTGAATGGGACGTATTTTAAACTAGGGGAGGGGCTAGTTTAACATCGGTCTAAGTATACGTTGCAACTACTGTGGACGTGTGTGTTGAAAAAACTATCGTAGATTGGTTGCGGTAGGTGAAGTTGCACTAATTCGAAGTTAACTGGTAAAAATTAAGCAGAATCGTCTTAAATGCACGGTTAGCAAACAAAAACGGCGTAACGCTTGACCGGGGGTACGAAATGCGGCTGTTGTTTTTAGAAGGCGCTATTGCGAACTTTTGCATGACAAACGTAAAAAGCACCGTCAAAGTGTGGTCAAAGAGAGTGACATCGACATGTGCCACTGGACAAAATCCATATACCATCCATGTACCAATCCAAGGGACCGAGAGAGCGTGCGAATGGCCGAACGTCAATGTGCATCTTCAAAAACGAAGCATAAGTAGTGCTGGCGCTTATTATGAGCGTCATCTCCTGTGATACACACTGTAAGCGCCCCCGTCATTGTACAGTACTAAGAGCGATAACATGCTAGATGGTTGTTGCGAGCCCCGATGGAGAAATTGAGGG